>NC_143013.1:90230652-90515652 GCF_055824585.1 Amblyomma mixtum
GAATGAATGAATGAAAGCCAGGCTCGAGGCCATTTTTGAGGGTATTGGGTTTTAACGAGGCGAAAAGTATGGACTCATTAGATGAATGGGGGACGCCTTGGGTGGTAGGCTCTACACTGCTTTTTAGATGCCACTTAACATATTTCCAAATGTCTTCCCAGATGCCATTCGCTCCGGCTGCGGTCAGTGCAAGAAATTTCTCTCCATTGATGGGAAAACCCCGCTAGGCAACAAGGTTGTCGCGTCCATTGTGGATGTCTGAGCAATGCCGAGCTAGGTGGTACAGATCAGCAGTACGGACACTGAATGACCGAGTCTACATGCCCCATGATGCCAGCGAGGGCCGGTAAGCCATTTACGGATGATGTTTGGCGTCTAGGTGGCATCGACGATGATCTTATTACGAAGATCTGCTCATGCCATGTGAAAGTAGCTGAGGTATACCAAGGTAACCCGATGGTTTACCTTCAGCCGATCATGGCTTCACTGTTTGGCACGCTTTAGTCTGCACGTTAGGACACCGAAGATGTTGGACATATCAGCAGAATCGTCGGTAACGGCGGGATATACGCCAGTGAAGGAAGGAACGAGACATCCTCCCGAGCCTCGTTGTGGGCACTGGTTCTCGTCGTCATCGTCCGCGTGTCTAGGGATCCACGCGAGGCTAGGGTGTTGAGAAGGGTTCGATTACAGTAGCAACCTGCTGTGTGTTTGGTTGCGTCGAGAATGGCTTAGGCAGTTCATCCACTACTTCATTTGAAACCGGCCAGGAGGAGGACATACACGCATGTGCATCTTGAAAGACGGTGCCAGACATCAACCTCCACTGCAATGGCTTGCGTACTATTCGAAGGAGCTATTGCGCATTAGCAACCTTCAGAGTGCAGTCATCTATACTACAAAATGGAAGACCTTTCACACAAACCTTGTAGTCGATGAAAAAATCGCCCTGGTCCGAGTGGAAAGTTTGTGTGCGGCTACAATCATTACAGACGAATCTGGTAGTTTCTCGGATGCCGAGAAAGTGATAAGGCCGTAAAAGGAAGCAGAAAGTGCGTGAACACCATGCCACAATAGAGAAGGCAATTTAATTGGGGGCTGTAGGCATTGTAATACTCCATGACCGAATGTTGCGTTTGCAGTGAACTTCCTGCGCTCCTCATGCGTTCAATTTAGGTTTTGCGCTGGAAAAAATTCCCGGCGCGAACTTCCTGCGTTTAGGTTTTGCACTGAAAAAGGTTCCCGGTTGCTTCGCGCTGTACGGCTTCAAGATACTTTTTCTCCGCGTATGAAAAAGGCATCGTGTTATCCGCAGCAACGAACTCGGCATTGGCGCTCACATCCAATCAGGGCTAATTAAAAAATCGATTAGTTAGGTTGGGGTAACGTACAGGTTAGTTACCATGATTTCAAATATTCCGATGCTTGCCGCAGCTGGCAGTTTTTCTTAAAATATTTTATTTCTATTTCAACCACCTTGCTCTTAGGATTAAAAAAAATACTTGCTGAAATGCCTAGTATACATACCGGCTTGGCGAAAGGTGTTCAGATCCACAGGGCTCGTTTTAGGAGCACACTTGAAGTGCTCCCTAAAGCTCCAAATCTCTGTAAAATGGGAAGCCCTGTTCTCACCTCTCAAAGCTATTTGGAGTTTAGGGATGCCGCAAATGAGCCACTCTGACACTAAAGAGCGAACCATGTGGTCCAAAGACCTTTCCCCAATGCTGCACTTGTACTTGTGCTGCCTGACCCTGATGAATCCGACATTGCGCCCCAGCAGAAAGGCCTGCACCATGTAAGCAGTACAGTTCGACATGCATGCACAACAAAAGGCCGACAGCTTTGCGCGCAAAGCCCTCTTTTTCGGCTCAGAACAGAAGCGCGTGTTCAGCGGAACGGGAGAATGGGGGCAGGAGGGAGGGAAAAGCGCCTCTGCAGGTACTCGTGCACTTAGAGAGAGAGGAGGTAGAGCGGCGGACCGCTTACGCAAGCCGGCGGAGGGCTGCGGGGCACGCGAACCGATTCATTAAGGACTTAATTAGCCGGCGCCACAGTGGCGCGCGGAGAGCGGGCGGAGGCCACGGGCGCTTTTGTGGCTCCGCCATCAGTGAGCGGGGCACGCGAGTACACACCGGCCAAAAGGGCGCCCGGCTGGCAGCGTTCGATGCTTGCAGGGGATGCAGCTGTCGCGCCCTCTTGCGGTAAACACCTGAGAAGACAAAAAAAAAATATATTCCTTGCTGTATCTGTCTGCGTACGACGAAAGGAGCGTGAAAAGTGTAGGGAGGGCAGAGCTGTTTTATTATACCAGTTGCGCGATACACGCCATATGCCTCAGGTATTAAAATCTGGCAGTCTATATGGGCCATAATTCGGGATTTAATAGACTGTCACGCCACTTGCGGTGTTGAGATGAACTGCTTAGCGCTGCTCAAAAAAGATTCATAGTAGAGAAATTAAAGTTGCAGGACACCACCGATAAGCGGCGCGATTCCATAATCTGCCTACCTCTCGGAAGTATACAGACACAAAAAAGTGCATGATTTGGAGAGAAGTATCGCTGCTCACATATTATCGAAGAACTGTAACGGCAGGTGAGATGTTAAGCCTGCAGAAGTAAATTTCAAAACTGCGTGCACACCAGGAACGTCTACTAAAGAGCATCAAAATTTTGAGCACTGTTAAAAAAAAAAGAACTTTAAGAGGGAAATTACATAGATGACATGAACGCTGTTGTGGCAAGTAGTGTCAGGGCTTGTGTTACCTTGAAATCATTTCTTCTCACGTCATGCATGAAGTTCGTCTAGTTGGTTCTTGGAATAAGCCATAATAAAACTGCGAGAAGAAGACAGGACAACAAGAGGTGGCTGGGACAGGAACACACGAAGCGCAGACTTCCAACTAGTTTTACTGCTTGAAAGAAGCGAACTTATAAGGGTCTTTAACATGACAAAAAACAAACCCAAACAGGCTGAGCACGTGGCAGCGACACACAATAATACAAGATTGTAACAATGCCACGTGTGCATTAAGCCTTATAGATAGCCCGGGCGTGCCCACTGTCATGACTCAGCTATCATAAGTCATGGTAGCAGCATCCCACCGCTGCCATCAGTTGTTGCATCACCATGGGGGCTCAGCCCGGATGTTGCTACCACGACTTATGATACCACCCAGGAATTCTATCTCTTTCCTCGATAAAGACAAAGAGAGTGTGCTGACACAATGCCATTCAGCCCGAGGACATCATCATCATCATCTTCACCCCTTTTGGCTATGAAGAAAGCCTCGATTACTTCCCTCTTCGTTTTTGTTTTTGCCTTCGATAGGAATTTTGTCCTTTCCAGAAAAGGAGTACAGCTATTGCTTTCGCAGCTTTTGCAGTGTAGGGGAAGATTAATGCCCGTGCCGGTGCGCATGGATCGCTTGTGTTCTAGAGCGCGCTCATTAAAACAGCGGCCAGTTTGACCTATGTATAACCGGCCGCACGACAAGGGGGCCCTACTGACCAAAGAAAAAAAAGGACGCAACCAGTGCAAGATACACCACCGGTGCAAGTTCACTAAATGCCTTTCTGGAGTGATCTACGAGATCCCCTGTCGTGCGGCTGGCTTTCCCTCTGGTTTGGTTTGGTTTATGGGGTTTAACGTTCCAAAGCGACTAAGGCTATGAGAGACGCCGTAGTGGAGGGCTCCGGAAATTTCGACCACCTGGGGTTATTTAACGTGCACTGACATCGCACAGTACACGGGCCTCGAATTTCTCCTCCAAAGAAATTCAGCCGCCGCGGCCGGGATCGAATAGCTTTGCGCAGAGGCAGTGTCGCATCCCATGAAGTCTCGACTGAGGAGTGACTATTGCTAGTTGGCTTTCCCTCTAGTGTACAGTAAGAAACACTGTCTCAAATTGCCCCGCCGCGGTGGCTCAGTGGTTATGGCGCTCGGCTGCTGCATGGCCTGAAAAACGCGGGTTCAACCCCGGCCGCAGCGGCTGAATTTCGATGAAGGCGAAATTCTAGAGGCCCGTGTGCTGTGCGATGTCAGTGCACGTTAAAGAACCCCAGGCGGTCGAAATTTCCGGAGCCCTTCACTACGTCGTGCCTCATAGCCTCAGTCGCTTTGGGACGTTAAACACCCACAAATCAAATGAAATACTTCTGGAGACGACGGCTGCTCCGATGTTCGTCTTCGGTTGGGACGATTTCTGTGCTGCTTCGGGAGGGCCCGGGCTGTTCGGCCCCAACAAGACACCCCCCCCCCCCCCCCCCCCCCCCCCCCCCCCATGGAAAACTTAAAAGCGTAAGTTACATCCCTGGAATAAGGCGGCGAATGCACCAAGCATCCTCGGCGGGAGTAAAACAGGATGCCTGCAGCTCTCGGACGCGCTCAATTTAAATTTGACAGACAACTTTCAAAATGCGGCATGCAAAGTCACCAAAACAATCTGGAACATCCTAGAATCCGCTCTGCCTGGGTGCGATCAACTGAGAAAAATATGGTCGCGTCTTGCATCGCAAGCAGGGGAAATAAAGCTGCGATGCCAGCAGCTTTGAAGAATAAACAAGCAACCATCATACAGCCTTTCCTCATTATTTACATCCCTAGACTTGGACTTTCATGCCTCTGTAATTTGTCTCTGATTTCTATTGCATCGGTTGCTGGTTAACTTTCGCGCCAGTCGTTGCTACGTAAGTGAAGGGCAGACATCTTTAATCAGACTTCCGTGAACCATACATTTACTTGTGCTTGATTCGATTTTGAAAGTATGGTTTTAGATGGTTTCATCACTGAAAAGTGCTGGACAGCAATTATGAAATAATAGCTATTCCTATTACCTCTAATTGAGGCTCCAGATAGTAACGCTTCACGCTAATTTTTATTGCTTTTATTGAAGCAGCACATTAGATGAGCTGCTGCTTTCTAGCCCACCCGACAGACTTTTCCTTTGCTTTCCGTTTCCTTTTTTTTTCATTCATACATTGCGTCGTTAAACAAGCCTTGTAGAATAAATGTTTCGTTAGCCCATCTCCGAAAGCATCACTCAGCTGCAGGTGGAGGTTTGACGTTTCAAAAAGGCAAGATTCTTCCGGTTTCGTCTTCCCGACTTCACTCTGACTTGCTACTTGGTACACCCTTGAATCCTCAAAAATTCACGAAAACTGCAAGAAGATCAGAAAAAAAAACGCAAATAACCGGTACAGTGCAGTGACTGCATGGGAATGCGTTACCGTAATATTTGTGTCTCGATTCCCAATCTATCATTTTGATGTCCCAGTTCTTGGTTCCCCTGTTGACTCACGCAAGCAAAAAAGATCCTGTTGTGTCGAAGTCTATGCTTACCCTTTATTCGCGCGTGCATACTATGTGGCGGCCGGGAATATCTCCTAGTTTTATCCAGTCAATCTCTAAAAAAATTCAGGGGGCACTTTGGCTCTCTAAAGTGCTTCAAGGCGAAAGCCTTTCCTGACACACTGTTTTTTGTTTTTTGTTTTTCATATTTTTTTAATTTTTGTTAAATGAAAGCCATGCATTCACTAGATGCGCCTTTATTCAAGCTAGAACCCTACCTTCGTGGCGGAGTGGTAGCGTCTCCATTTCAAGTGCCAAAGGCCCTGGTTCGATTCCCAGCCTCGACATGGGTTCTTTTTTAAGTAGTGACGCCGAAACGCGGACACACTTGCTAACATTCCTTGGTCCCGACAGTGTGAGGCATTAAAGGCTTTCGCCTTAAGATGAGAAGCACCGTCCATTCCCAAAATCCAGTAGACAAAAATTAACCACTACGCGGTCGGCTGTAAGAAGTGCTACGACTAAATTAGTGTACCCTCCAGATATGGAAATTGATATTCATGTCATTTATTTCACCTCCACATCTCATTGATATCAACAATTACATTACGCCATTATTTGACTTTATAATAAGCAGTATAATTTAACGAAGTGGACATCCTGAACTTGTTTCCAATTACATATACTGGCTCACTTATTGAACAAATGCTTTTCCGCCGAAAGTTCCAAGTGCTCGCAACTCGCCCGATTTAATTTGATTAGTGATGGAAGCCACGTCCTGTTCCAATCAATTTTGCCAGATAATACAAGGCGCAAAAGGTGAAGCACGTCTTCTCTTGTGGTAAAAATAAATAAAAAGAGGGACATAGCTTTCTAACATGTATAACTCTTGCTCACCCTTTTCACTTGCGATGTAGAGACATAGTACACATCGGAACACGTGCGGCGTGTTTACGTTGGCACAGCAAAAAGGAAACAAAGCAAAAAGACTATAAAATCAAGGGCCTCACTAGGTCGAACAAGAGACATGAAGGCTCGCGAAGAGCGTGACAGGGCCACTCTTCTAAGCATACGCAAAAAAGAGGAAAATAAACAACAGAACCTTAGAAAGTACATTTTCGCGGCACACACGTTACATCTGTCCGCTGCGTTCGACACTGTGGCTCCCCTTATTGCAACCATCGTCATTGCGTGCCTCATGCCAGCCTTGCAAAGCCGACGCGAACCCAATCCTCAGTTCGAGGGCACTGGCTTGAGACCCGGAACACTTGAGCATGACCCCCCGTTCTCCCTTCCATGACGTCAGTCACGTGAGGATGAAGTAACTCGTGTAGCGGGGCGGCCTAGTGGGGACCTAAAACCACCCTCCAGGGCGAGCTTAAAGAAGAAATGAGCGGAAGAGGTGTGTTCGCTGTGCGGAGGAACAAGGTTGCACGATGGCAGACGTGCGGAGGGGGGGGTTGAAGGTAAGGGGGGGCGGGGGGGGGGGGGGAACTCAGCGTTCTACGCTGGCGCCAAGCGCGTCGGCGCCGACAATTCACGGGCCCGCGTCGGAACACGCGGTAGCGAAAACAAGAGCACGTGAATGTTCGACAACCTCACCACACGCGCTCCACACAGCTTGGTCGCCGGCGCACTCTTTTGCAAGCGCAGGTTGGCCCCGTTCCTTGCCGACCGCAGCGGTGCGTGTCCGCGTGACCATTAAAAGCCTGGGAGCTCTGTTAACTCGCGGCAGCTGCAACAACCTCCCCGCATCACCCCCCTCCGCCCCTCATCTGAACGCCCCGAGGGGTTTGCGCGTTTCTTTTATTCCCATTCATGCTTGAGCGCCGAGCCCCCCTGCCTATCCCCTGGGTGGGCAAGGGGGCGCGATTACGCGTTTAGCGGCCCATTGTTGATCGGACAACCTTCACTTCTTCCCGCTTTCGTGTGTCGCTCTTGTGATCCTTTGAACTTTGTTTTCTTTTTGTTTTGTTACATTTCCCCTTCGATCATCACCCGAAGGCTCCCCTCAGCTGAGCCGCTTCTTCTTAGTTTTCACATCGCTTCGAGGTTTTGACACAGCGCGGGCCGCTGCGCCCTTTAATTGATCCACGTTATCCCCTCTTGCCGCTTCGTCGGCCTGCCTCTCCTCTGCGACCCCCCCCCCCCTCCCCCCCGTTCTTCCTTTATGTTGGGGGATGTTGTTTTCGATTTGTCCGGCAGCGGATGCGCTCGATGACGTGAACCGTGGCTCTCGGGCCAGGGGTGCGGAAGTGTTTCGTTCTGGTCTTTGCATTCCAGATTAGGTGGTTCCGGATTACCGAATCAAAAGCGCATTGCCTTTCCCTCTTTCCCCTTGCCTGCTTTGGAAGCCTGCCACACTTTCACTCTCTCGAATGCGCGGTCGTTCCGACGCCCCTCTGATTTATTCCCTTCTTGTCTCTTTGTCCACGACGCAGCCACCTCACAACGTACCGGAACACTAGACCCCACTTCAGAAGGAGAGAAGGAGCTGCTGTGTCACGTGACCAGGTGACTACTTCTGTATAGTTTGCTGAGGCACTTGCGAGCGAACGATGTAAGCAGATTGAATATGCATCTTTAATAAGCATGGTTACCGCTTGGGCGTGTAAGAACTGTTGACATGCCTATGTTCTTATCTCAGACACAGATTATTGATGAATGTTTGATTCACTGAAAATTATTTGGCTTTCTCAGTATGGACTCTCAAAATTTAGGAAGCATGCATGTGGGTTGTCTCTGAAGGCTCCGTTCAACAAAGCTCAGAATAAGAATATCGGGAACTGCAATCATCTAATTCATTATTTTCAAGAGGTATAAAGTAAAATTTTGAAGACTACTTAAAAAGCTGAAGATTTGCTTCAAGATGTGTACTTTAAGCCAGCGCGACATGCCGGAACAATAGCCACCAAATCATCAAACGTGACCCTTACTTATACTGCGCATTCGGTATTACAAGGAAGTATCTGATTATTATAAGAAAGGACGATGATTATTAAAAATAATCACAGTAATATGGAGTATGCAGCATTATCTTAATTAAGACAAACCAGTATCTGAATTTATAGATAGTTTACCACAAACATACTGCTTTGTTTCAGTTTATGAAACTGTTGAACGTAATGAAGTCTCCAGGTACCTGAGATATCAGTGCGATAAAAGAGCTGTATGAGGTGCACCCAAATATAATTTTCTGACAAGCTATTTGCGCGTTACCAATGTCAGTGACCCTTGGAGACCAGGGGGGATTATGCAGCAAGGTATCTCTCTTCTTCAAAATCCTGCCGTCACCCCTAGACCTGCCGCAACAGGCTTGCGACGGTACACTGAAAGCTAGCTTTTCGAAAACCAGGGACGGAAGAATGCAGTTACGAGAACTGTCTTCTGAAATTAGAGGTTGCATTCCACTATTGAGGATGGTATTTGTAGGAAAAGAAAACGAATATCTCATTTTGATTATGGGCCCCTTTTACGATGTCCTTCAAAACTGTTCTTAGTGTTTGGACGGTCGGAAAGATTGCCAGAATTTATGTAAGGACTGTTCCACTTCAGGAGAAATGGGTAGGGAAGTAAACATTCAGGTAGAGCGTAGATGGAACGTAATGATGTGATAACGCAATGAGCTGCGTGGGGTGTTCCAGGCGATGCACATGTGAACGCACACACATAGAGCACTTATAACAACATACAACACTTCTCTCGCACGGTAATAAATGCGTAATAGGCGCTTGCACGCACGTCATGCACATCAAAGGCAATGCACATGTCTTGGTGCGGCTCTCAATGCCTACCATATAAGATGCCGCGAAAAGGTGCGACAATAATTGGGACTGATGACCGGCAGCGCCGCATTATAGACAGAAGACAAGTTCGCTAACAAACAGACTCCAAAGTCCTGAGCTATAATATATTACAGGAAGAACACTTTAAACTTGTTAAATCTATTCTGCTGGGGCTGTTAGAGAGCGCTGGCTGACAATACATCGGTGATGCGACTGTCTAGTTTATATTGTCGATTCGAACGTCTATCAGTTGAATATAACAGAGAATTGAATTGAAAATGTGTAAAAAAAGCCATTTGTCTTGTAACATATGCTGGAAAACTTACCTGCTATGCGTTACTAAATGGAGCAGGTTTAAAATGCTCAGTTGTAAGAAATCATTTGCCGCGTCTTAAATGTATTTATCATCACATCATTTCTCTCTTGGTATACTGCAAGAAAACGTCATAATATGATAATATTCTCTTCTTTTCAAAAATAATAACTCCTTCAAGTAAATGTTTTTCAAGGAGAGTTACCGACAGGAGAAGACTAGAAAGTATTACAGCCATCCTTGCAATTGTATATATTTTGTGGGTTTACGGGTTAGAGTTCGGTTTTTCTTAGTGTTCACAGCGCCTGCTCAATACGTTCTTGTGGTTTCTTCTTACATATGTTTGTATTTACGTCATGTTACGTTTTATTCTGCTTGTTGCTTTTTGCATTGATTGGGTGTTGTTACAGTTTCTAGTCGCTTTTATTTTCACCTGATTCAAGTATCTATTTTTCTATTATAAACCATGTCAAAACTCCACTACAGAATTGCATTTTAAATTAATAAAAAAAATAAACTGATTGGCTCCTCGTCATTAAATTAAAGGGTCTCGGGTGATCACTGTAGTTAAAACCAGCCTACGCACACGGAACTAGGACCTTGGCAGAGGAAGTTCGCGATTGCGAATTCGTGATGAATGTGTGAAGTATGCCATACACAAGGGTCAAAATAGTTTGACCTGTCGCACGTCGCTTTGAAATAATCCAGGCATGCTGAAGAAGGCAGCAGTGGGTGTCAAAAATGCGGCAGCTCATCCTGCATTGGGGACACAGAGGCATCAGATTCATAACCCGGATATCCGTGGCGCACGCACAGAGACTGGAATTAACAGTAATACTGCGTGTTTGAGGGCCTGAATTCTACGAGGACGGGGGAGGGGGGTGACACAGTGCGTGTCGTGCGCGGCCAATGCGTGCAGGGCGCGTGCTCGCTCACGCTCGTCAAGCGATGAACTGCGGGAGGCACGTGCGCACGTACGCAGCCCAGCGGTGTACCAGAGAGTCCTCGGAGGGGATCCGCTTGGATTGGCTCGGAGTGGCGCGGCTTTGATCGGCTTAGGAGCACAGCGACACGTGCGTCGCTACAGCTTTTGTCGCTCCCTGGGGACAGCTCTTCGGCACGTGACGAAAATGGCTGAAACGTTCGCGCCGTTTGGCTATAGTTTGGCTAATAGCCTGCAGTGTGGTCATGAAAGTCTCTCTGTTCCGTTTATTTCCGATGACACTGCAGTTATTTTGGGCCTTGGACAAGGTGCAGTATCAAAGCCAAGCTCCTGATCAAACGTCCCACTTGCTGTTCAGTTTACTTGATCAGGTCCGTTTAATAATGGCTGTGAAACATGTAGTAAACTGTTGTGTTTAAATGTCGCTTCCAAGGCAAGAGAAAACGTCTAGCAGCGGCAAACCACCACAGCTATGAGTAGTCAAGGCACAAACGCGATTTCAAAATAAAGCGTCTCATTCTCTCCTGAAATCCTGTCTATGAGGAAGTGTATGGTTTAGCGGCCGCTACCTCTGGTCCCAACCATTCTCTTGGCGTTTGTTGGAAACGTAGCAGAAAATTCCCAACTCGCTTTCTTCTTCAGAGGGTCAACTAATTGCTATAGGGTTAAAGGGGAACTCAGTTCAGTCGTAAAAACTGAGCCCCGCAGTAGAAGTAAGGAAGTCTAACATCGGGCGACACATGGTATCGGCAGTCTTTGCACTGAGACGTGCCCGATCATACAAAGACCGCGTAAGAAACTTCCTCAGATTTTAGAAGTTGCACTTGAGCTGTTAAGTACAGGCGCGCAATCCAGCCAGTAAGCGGACACGAGAGGCGTCGGAACGAATGTATACACTACGTAAAGGTAATAAAAATTTACAACTTGCTTAGTCCTTCCAGTGTCCTCAAGACATACGTATAACGGGCCTCATCGCCGGGATCAGAGCCTCCGAATCTTATGAGGGATTGATGAATTTCGCGAGTCACGCATTCATATGTCAAAGGTGGCAGCAGTAATGGAACCGCGATTTTCTTGATGTGTACCACTGCACTAAATGTATTTTCAGCTCATGATCACTGAAATAATTAAAGGCGCTTTTTGAAGCTCATTAAAAATTGTTGATCTGTTGTTGATCTGCGATGGTACCATGAAAAATGCGGTGGAGTTTTGAGCTTGGGAAGTTTCCTGCCAGACGCCCTCCTACCAAATCAACATCGCAACAGCGCTCACTCAAATAGGTTTAAATGGCGTAGGGAACGTAACAAAAATTCGCCAGTAAAAAATTGAAAAGAAATTTCTTCAAATCACCAAGTGGACCAATTTTAAACGAGCATAGCGTCAGCCTAAAGTTCCGTCTTCTGGTATAGGCAACCTGAGACTAAGTTTGCAGTGTCCATCACAGCGCCGTAGCACACAGCCTAGCGAGAGAAGCAAGCAGCTTTAGTCCCACCCGCACTTTCCCACGTAATGCAGTTTCCAGCGCTTATAGATATGGGATTCTATACTCCGTCAAAGCCAGACGTGGCGTGCGTCAGTCCTAGCTAGGTTGGCAGAAGATAGGCATAAAATGCTACCAGCCAAACGTACTCTCTAAATGTTCATAATAGAGTCTCGCTTTTAATGCGAAAAGCGCTATTACAGACGTACCAAGCCAGAACAAGAATCTTGTCTTTACTGTTTTGCCTTGTGCTCCTAAATAACCCGAGCTTCCCCGACTTACTCGGGTAAGCTCGGGTAAGTTCGGAGGAACATTGCTGAAGCTGCAGCCAAAGGGAGAAAGCTCGGGTAAGTTCGGAGGAGCGTCGTGCCAGCTGTATTCAATGGGATGAAGGCGTCATCACAAGCGGATTGTGAGCAAACCGACCACCTTGGAAAGTGGCAGTTAAATTAATGATTAGTCGCGAGAGGTGTCTTGGGAGAATCAATATGGGTCGCAGAATCCATACCGGCCGGTGTCTGTGATAGGAACAGCCACCTGCCAGCGCAGAGGCGCATCGCTTAACCGCTGCGCCACTGCACTAGTAGTGGTATATGAGGACTCACCGCCATCTATGAATCTTAAGTAGGAATTACCAATTCAGCATGAATGGGCACTAACCCATTAAAGCCATTAAGGCGGAGCCTAAGTGCCTCTGCTTTCGCAAGTGTACTCGATTTAACTACGCTAAACTCCTACAACTTTTGTAGCGGCCCAGGTAGCTTACGGTAGCAGTTATTCGCCCAGTAGAGCAGCCTCAGCCGCCTGTGCACTGTAGGTTGCCTATAAACAAAAACCCGCACTCGCAGAAGTATGAGCTTTAGGTAGCAATGCACTGAACTGCATGAGATAGCATGCTAAACAAAAATGACGTAATGTTTGCCTATCCCAAGTGTAGCCCTCTGTGTTGGCCCTGGCCCGCTACATAATGCAAATGGGCTCGAGTACACAAAAATGTTTTTCTCGACAAATAGAGAATTTTTTTAAAAAACTTGTGATCTGTTCTTCTAGTGGCTCAGGACTAAATAAATTGAGAAGCAAACCTTCATGAACCTTCGGAAGATGAGAGAACATTTCTTCTTTTCTTTATTCCTCCCAACCCCCCCCCCCCCCCCCCATCTCTTTTGCAGCTGTTACGAAATAATTTCAGAAGTGTTCTCCTTTTCGCTCTGAACTGTTGCGTCCTCAGATGAAATGATAGTAGGTAATCTGTGTTAGCGTTTGGTTAAGCAATATTGTGAAGAAAAACAACAGGACACGATAACTGGGCAGAAAAAAAATTCATGCTCGAAAATTGATAGCAGCTTAAATGAACTCTTCACTAGTTTGTTCAGTTTTGCTTGTTTTCCACTGAAAGAAATGGTCTCTACTGAGGGACGCTGTCACGAGGGCGAACAACATCGCAGTAGGTGCGAGCAAGCCACGATGTTTAGGTTCCAGGAACGAAAAGTTGCAGAAATCAGCGCAAAGAAAGATGCTTAAACGAAAGTACCTATAACGACAGCCATATTTCTTCGACGACGACAACCACGAAGCAGTGATAAAGAAACCATGAGTGCCGTCACTGTGCGTAAACAGGGTTTCATCACCACCAAAAACTCTGGTCGTGAGGTGCAAGAGCAAAAAAAAAAGGGAGACGCTTCAGAGTTGAATAAGAGAAAGCGTCTCCTTTCTGAACCCGCTGGACGATCGTGTGTGGGCGGCAAGTGTCGGCATGCCACGAGGGCACCTGGCAGGAAACTTCCCAAGCTAAGAACTCTATGGCATATTTTATTGTACCATCGCAGATCAACAACAGGTCAACAATTTTTAATCACCTTCAAAAAGCGCCTTTAATTCTTTTAGTGATCATGAGCTGAAATTCATTTAGTGAAGTGGTACACCTCTAGAAAATCGCTGTTCAATTAGTGCTGCCACTTTTGACATATGAATGCGTGACCCGCGAAATCCATCAATCGCTCATAAGATTCGGACGCTCTGACCACGTGGATGAGGCACGTTACACGTATGTCTTGAGGACACTGGAAGGACTAAGCAAGTTGTAAATTTTTAATACCTCAACGTACTATCACGACAGCCATATTTCTTCGACGACGACAACCACGAAGCAGTGATAAAGAAACCATGAGTGCCGTCACTGTGCGTAAACAGGGTTTCATCATCAACAAACACACTGGTCGGGAAGTGCGCGACCAGAAAAAAAAAAAATGAGACGCTTCAGAGTTGAATAAGAGAAAGCGTCTCCTTTCTGAACCCGCTGAACCATCGTGTGTGGGCGGCAAGTGTCGGCATGCCACTTCCTATATGGCGCCATAAAAATAGGCGCAGATCAAGGAGCATGGATAGCAAGGCAAAATAAGAAAAAAAAAAGAAAATTCGGAACATCCAGATGAAAGGGGGACAAAATAAAAGGAGAAAAATAAAACAGGACGAGACGGTGACACCGGGAAGCAGGGATCAAGCTCACTCGACAAGATGCTGTCAGGCCAGTGCCGCGAGACGTTCTCCAAATATCTGGCGAAACAGAAGCAGCGTGAGGCTCAGTTTCGTTTCAGCTGCGCTTTCTGGCGCTCGATATGTGTCTCCTCTCTTCCCGGTCCCCGCCGGCGGGTTACGTGCCCTAGCCCGCTCCTCCCCAGTCGCTCCTCGCGAGACGTCTAGAGGTCGCGCGACAGACGCAAACAGGAGTTTCTTCTCAAGCTTGACGGTAGGAAGTAGGGGTGAGACGGCAAGAACGACCGTGTCGGGAGGATCAGTGAGACAGGCCAGAATGTGGTGACGGGTTCCGGATGAGGGAGCGGGGCGGGGAGGGAGTATGGATGTGAGCCGCCAAGCAGCATCCTCCGGGAACACGGAAGATCAAGATAAATTTAGGAGTTGTATACGATGTCGACGACGAGGTTGAGACAAAGTAGGCATTCACGCTCCATAGCCTCCTCTGTGAGAGGGCCGGTGGATACGAAGAGGTGGGGAACATGTTTCTTGTTGTCGCCACAACCAAACGTCGTTCCACGTCGTTGCCAATGACGACCGCCTGTCCGGGTCGCGGCGGAAGCTGAGGCGAGTGGGGAAAACTTCCCCGGCATCGCTGATCCGCGCCAGACCCTAAATCCACGTTCGCCGTCGGCGTTAGGAGAGAAGAGAGGGCGCTGTTATTGGCAGGAGCAGCAGCAGAGAGCGATATGATCCGAGCAACAGCGCGCGCGACTGCCGAGCGCGAAAGGTAGGAAGAGTAGAAGCCAGGGGATCGGTTCGAGTCTCTCATATAGCAGAGGAGAGAAGCGGAGAGCTCACTGCGGAAGAAAGGAAAGGAAAACAAAATGATGAAGAGAAACAGGAAGAAAAGGAAAGACAGAAAAATGGGAAGTAAGACTGACAGACATAAAGAAAGACAGTAAACGGCGGGAGGTCGGGAGAGGCGGTGGCACGCGGAAGAGCCGTGAGCTATATAGGGAGAAATCATCGGCGGAGCGAGCGGCGATCACCGGTCTCGTAGTCAGGCGTGCATCGGCGCCAGCCGATGCTTTCTCTGTTCCTTCGGCCCGGCTGTCTAGAACGACTATACGGCGGCGGACGTCCGCGTACATCCGAACGGGCGGCTGCGCCAGCAAGAAGAGGCCACGACCGCCGCACCTGCGCTTTTCTCACAAGATGATCCAGCGTCCCGGCCGCTCCGGGCAGGAGGGATTCGGATGAAGCGAAAAGGAATGAGGACGTACGTTCCCTCTTTTATTCCACTCCTCCCTTTCCGGTTTTTTTATCGTTTTTTTTAACTTGCTCAACTTTTCTCTTTGTTGTTGTCGTTCCTCTGTTTCGTTATAGAACAATCGCCCCTCGCTGTACGCACTGGCATCGCCGCAGTGAGGGTGCTGGCGTCGCCACCTCTGGAGTAAGGCGGGCCGACGGAGAAGTCTCTATTGAAGCTGCGCTCGCTGAGCGCGGCGCAGCAGGTGATCTTTCAAAGCTCGGATCCGTGACGATGAGATTGTATACATACGAGCGCTCCCAGATTGATGAGGAGCCCGCGAGCGAGCCCTTTCAGCTCTGACGCGGCGGCCGGCACCATTTTTTTCCCCGCGTGTTCGTTATTCTCGCGCGTATTTCTTTTTTCTTCTCTCGATCCTAGATTCTGGCACCTAATGCTCCTATTTGCTGTTTTCACTTTCGCTTGGTTGTTGGTGCTGCGTTCGTTCTTTCTTCGCATCTTCCGCTGCTGGATTTGTACTCTCTTTTCATCGGCCGCGGTGCTCGCTTGCCGCGTTTTTCACCAGACGCGCTCGGCGAAAAAGCGGGTGTCGCGCTGCGGCCGGCAGCTCATCACGCTCCACGTCGCTGTCATTAATCAGGGCTCTGACGGGGCAGCCGCGACTGATGCTTTTTTTTTTTATTCCGGGCTAAGTTTGTGTGGTTTTCCGCAAACCACTCACTTCGTTGTTGTCGTCTAGGTTCTTTTCAATTCAGCTTGGCTAGGATAAGCGAGGCCGGAGGACAAAAGAGGGAAGTGCTGAAGGACAGACAGCCAGATGGCTGCGTTCTTATAGAACAGCGAGGATATCCATTTTTCAGAGCACTCCTTTGTCGGCACCCTCCATGTCGCGTGGTTTTTGTTATTCGGGAAGCTCTTCCTCTTCGCCGCATTGATACTTTACTCAAGGTTGTGTGTTCTTACGATACGTGACGGTCGCACACAGAAGAGATATTGCTCTAACACATCTGAGGAGGCTGTTTTGCTAAGACAGCTTTGAAAGGATTGCAAATTTTGGGAGAGGAAGCGGGTGTTTGACGCAGAAAACGTACTATACTGGTTATATACAGGTATAGGGCTGGTCCTCAAGTAGATCCGTTCTCTTCACACTAATGCCTTCATGTAGCCTTGTTTATGGACTAAGTACTCATTAGCGTTCTCCTTACAAAAGCCATGAAGCTACAAAGGGAGGTTCAACAGCGCTCAGAAGCTCTGCGTGGACACTGTAATTTAGAAATAAATCTTTAAAATCGCTGCTTACAGTAGCTCGCAACCGACTAGGGCGACACCTCACCTTGTGGCGTCCCCTACCTCGATGACGTCAGTGGGCAGAATGGGCGAGCCTTCCCTCGTATGTGTTGCAGAAATTGGGTATTGCGCAAGACGCAAGAAATAGACGCCGGTTCGCGACTAATGATATTACCTACTCACTGATGTGGAGCATTGCGTTTCAATTCGTAAATGCAGAATTTCGTTAGTTATCACCAGCACTATAGCCGCAAGTTATGACGGCGTATCAAATAACGCACGAACTAAGCCAGCGACACTTTCTTACACTTTGGATCATCCACGAAATTACAAGTAAACCAGAAACATAAGATTAATGTTGAGATGGGAAAGAAAGCACCGCACAAAAACAATATTACTGACATTCTTTGGCTTCTGTCACACCTGCTCAAAAGCAAGCAGCGACACGAACGCACTGAAACACTTCAGTCGCCATAAGACGTATGTGTACCATGCGTTCTACGTCGAGTCTACAGCCACGAGAGCAAACAGCCCGTCGCTTGTTCAACAGGGACTCGCCATCAGTGCCGCTCGAGTTCGCGGGGTGCGCAAGACGAAAGACAACAAGGCGTTCACGCTTCGTTAGGCAGTATAATTCGACGCCGCGCCGGGAGCTCAGGGAGAAACGGGCTAGAAGCCCCGGGAAGATGTAGTCGCGTAGTCGGGACACAAGGAGAGCAGGCGCTCGGACACCTCACTCTCACTTAACGACCCCGCGTAAACAAAGCGGCTGCCGCTGCCACAGCACCGCCGGCTCAGTCGAGCGTCCGCTAATTGCCCTCCCCAGTCGACCGCCACCGCCGGAGCGGAGAAAAGAACTACGGGGTAACGGTTGTGCAAGGACGGCGTCGCCGAGATGGGGGCCAAGTCCACTGCCGTAATTTAGTGCTGTGTCCAGCCTGGCCTTGCTTAGGACGTTCGTCTTCTGTCTGCTTGATGTTTATTTTTAGATGCGCTTGCATTAGAAGGGCCTGTACAAGCGGAAATTGCGACCGCCGTCACTAAGGGCGCGTGGCTTGGCGAACTTCCGTTTGTCACCTCGAATATAACGAACTTTCGTGTGTTAACTTCGAATATAGCGAACTTTCATGTATTACCTCAGATGTAAGAAGCCGAAGTACGCCACCTCGGATGTAAGAAGCTTCGCTTGTTGATGTTGCATATAACGAACCTAAGTGTATCTTCGTGAAAGACATGAGAGCGCAAAACGGGGACACGGACGAGGAAGGGAACAGGACGAGCGCTTCCTCGTCCGTGTCCCCGTTTTGCGCTCTCATGTCTTTCACGAATATGCACCAACAAGCCCAGCTTCAAGTACTCCTAAGTGTATCTATCGCCTAAGATACACCGAGCTTCAGTGCGTCAACCTCTCATATGCTAACGCATTCAAACAATCCACTAAGGAACCCCTAGAGTTAATTTTTTTTGTAGTGTTTCAAGGTTTCCCTGGCAGACCACCTGCTACCTGCCCCTGCAGTCAGAACGTTCACGCTGTTCGAGATATCTGTGCTCCGCAGAGACGTTCTTGTCCTTTTAATACCTTATGTGGCATAAAAAAAAAAAACTCGAAATATGATGCAGAGTGGAGTCAACACAGCTGTGGCGAGCGGTTTGCGGTCTATGGTTTATGGGGTTTAACGTCCCAAAACGACTCAGGCTAAGAGGGACACCGTAGTGAAAGGTCCCGGAAATTTCGGCCAACTGGGATTCTTTGACGTTCACTGACATCGACACGGGCCTCTAGAATTTCGCCTCCATCGAAATTCTACCGCCGCGGCCGGGATCGAACCTGCGTCTTTCGGGTCAGCAGCCGAGCGCCAGACCACTGAGCCACCGCGGCGGCTCAGCAGCTGTGGAGCGCGTTTCGCAAAATCTCCGCATTCGCAACTTTCTTGTAATGTCTCACGAAGCCTCACCCAAAAAGATTCTCGCATTATAATTTCGGTACATAGAAGCTGTATTCATAGTGTATTGAAATTGTTGTAACGCACGACCTTGCACGTCATCAGAGAGTGTAGTCTAGTAGAAATTCCTATAATCTGCCGTTAGTATGGCTTAATTCTCCCCAAAGTCTAGAAATGACTTTGTAATACGGTTCAACCAATTAATAAGTTGTTAAAAGCATAGCTGTTCTGTGATGAATCAAGTTCACCGGAAAAAAAAATATTGTACCCGCGGAACTTTTAGTACTCACAGTAAGCTCACAGTGCTAACGAGTGCTAAGATTCTTCGTAGCATCCTTCCTTGGGTGTGCAAAACACTGGTGAGGCAATAGAATGAAATAAAAGATTGCTAAACTTTGTAGAAGTGTATCAAGAAGGGAAATAATCCTGTTGTACTAGACGTGACTAGAACTCTCCGCCTATTCTTAAAAATGTTTTCATGTATTACAGTCATGCACTTGTTTGCAGAGCCTTCCAACATTCGCAAAAGACAGAAAGCACGAGTGAACAAGGTCTATTAAACATTCTTTGATGAGGTGTGTGTTTTTCTTGCTTTTATACAAAAAGGCTGCATCGATGAGAAGCGCTACTTTTTATTTGTATTTATATTTATGTGTCTGTTTCTTCCTGTTACTAACAGGCTTTTCTAAGCCTGTGTACAATTTCCAAGACATGTGGTCGAATCATCAGATTTAAATATTTGTAGTTTATTTTTAACAAAGAGTGCATATGCTAGTACGAAGTAAGCTTGCTTCGTCTTTGGTCCTGTCTATTTATACCTATACTCTACGTACTTCTATTATAATGCAAGTCGGAGACCTTAGTGGAGTCCATACTTCGAACAATGACTACTGCTACGGACGCTGGGAGGACGACGAAATTTCTATAACGACGACGGCGCTGTGGTGCGCGCTTGTGTTCTGTTCTGCTGTCTAAGTCTATCGATCCTCTATCTAGCAGATTACCTCTGCTGCATATAGTCACCACACAACATTTTATGGAGCTTGCGGGGTATCACCCAACTTTC
The DNA here is from genome assembly GCF_055824585.1 of Amblyomma mixtum. Classification (NCBI taxonomy): domain Eukaryota; kingdom Metazoa; phylum Arthropoda; class Arachnida; order Ixodida; family Ixodidae; genus Amblyomma; species Amblyomma mixtum. The sequence goes on from NC_143013.1 coordinate 90,250,503, forward strand.
ATCCTCCCGGTCATCGTTCTCTATCTGCTTCTTTTCGTCGGCTGCGGGTTCCTAGTCCACGTCGCCCAGCTGCCTCAGCTCGCCAGACCCGAACCGACGTCGCCGTTACTCCTCTCCGCCCCGATCCCCCGACACGACGAACTGGAATCGTCGGCTACTGGCGACCTGCGGCCCGGAAACTTCGTGGACTACGACTCATTCGCCCATTTATTTCATTGTGGCGGCCAGCACTTCACTACCTTTGATTGTAAAACATTTTATTTGCCGGAAAGAGCTTGGCAAGAGGCCGCGTTAAGTGGTCGAGAGTACGCAGCCCTCGACGACTTTGTCAGCCGACTCCACCGCCAAAACTTGCGTTCTGGCGTTAGAGCTAGCCAGCACGGTCTCCCACCGCTCGAGAGAAGGAGCGGTACTTAGATCACCTGGAGGTGGCTCTATTTTGCAGACCCACAGGATGCGATCGTAGGTGGCTTGTTGGCCACAGTATTTACAGCTTGGGTTGTAAAGATCTAGATAAATGTGCGCGAGGAGTGATGGAGAGCGTATCGATCTCGTCTGTGTAACATCTTGTTCTTTAGTCAGGCTTTTGTCCGGAGGGGGGAAAATTTCCTTGCCATCTGCTGTACCTCCATTTCAAGCGTATCAGCATTACGCGCGCTTCTTCATCAATGTCTTTCATTCGCGAGCGATCGTACGATCGCTCGGTGCCCCGGGTAGTCTCACGAAGAAAAGGAAGCTGGCAGTGGCGCCGTACGGAGCGCTTGCGCTACGCCAGCGGCCATTAAATCATTTCGTTGCCATCGTTCATCTTGCTTTATTGCCTTATTCTTCGGCTGGTCGCCGCGTAACGTATATAACCAGTGCTGCTAACTTCTGCTCATATTGCGAGAAAGCTAAGCAGCTTTATATCCGCTGCCGTCATTGGGGCCTGAATAAATGCGCACTCCTCAGAAATTGCTGTCTATATTATGAGGCTGGTGAGCAGGGTCAGTGGCTGCCAAGATAAAGCTATTAAAAGACAACTTTTCCCGCGATTATTACGTTTTCGCTTCCGAATACACCTCCTGTTTCTTTCTCTGATACTACCAGCGCCAAACTACAACCTGCTGTATTTATTGCAGCATGAGGCCCCAAACTCTAACCCTGGGTACAGAAGGGGCGAATTCAACGACCCGGGCGCACGTGCGGCAGGACGCGGCGGTGAGCCTCGGCCAATGTTATTCCTCTTCCACGGCTTCTATTGCGGTAGTAATCCCTTTCCAACATCTCTTTCCGCCCTGCCACTCACCGCAGCGGCAATGACACCGCCTTCCCTAATCGGCACGCGCGCGCACACAGCCGCTTGTCCCCTGAGGCCTGTTTCCCTAAGGGGGACGCAGAGCGCAGTTGGAGGAGAAACCAGAGGGGGAGGGGATGTCAAAGCGACACGCCGCGCAGCCTGGCACGTGCTCAGTGGGGACAACGCAGAATAGTGGCGTGCTCAAGGCACGTGCACAACGTAATCCGAGGCGGCAAATGACGTTGTCAATGGTGCTGCCTGTCGTCATACTCGATTCCTGGTTGCACCTCCTCTACCTCCGTTCCCTAATCCGCGCGGTTCTTGTTTTCGTTAAAACCTTGCTGTTGCCGAACGCAGTTGAGTTTGTTAAAGTCCCGAGCTCACGTGCCTTATCCGACATTCAAATGAACATTACTCAGCAGTGAACGCACCTGGAGCTATGCTCAACACTCCCCCCCCCCCCCCCCCCCTCCTGCCTCTCTGTGCACAGCCGTGAAGTCTATTCGTAAACGTTCGCCGAGCCTCCAAGATTTACGGCAAGACCTACAACGAGACGTGACGTGAAGTTTGAGAAGCGTAGTTTTTTACGGACTCGAGATATAGTAATGGTGCAACTTGCTTGCCGACTGCTAAGTTCGCACTGGCTTTCCCAACTCTAGTACATGAATTTGTCCACGTGTCTGTGGCTAAACCGGGATACTTTCTTTCAGGGAGCTATGAAAATCTCGCTACATTAAACACAGAGCATCGCGCGCCTTCTCATATGATTAGTAACTAATCCGTCTGAAATCGAATGGTGATTGTCGCTCGGAGATTATAGTAGCGTGCATATCAATATAAGAATGTAACGATAAAAATATTATGCGCAATTGAACGGGCCTGTCATCGAGTTAAACTCCAGAATATATCCCTCACAGTAACTGCTGAATTGTACCTTCTAGTACGCTATAATGCAAGCAGGATTTTCGAAAGTCCAGAGTTCAAGCCTGTTTCGCGAACGCGCCCGCGCGTTTAACTATTCAAGTACGCGGGGACGCCGCACGCAGACGAAGTGTAGACGCCATTCGTACCGAGCGATACAATTACGTTCCTCAAAAATATTGGTTTAGCTGAAGATAAAAATCAGCCTTCAGTTGTTCGATGGCTCTACCTTAAGCTATACGTTTAATGTAAGTGTGTGCGGTCGCTCACATGCGTGCTATGTGAGATGCATTCTATTACACAAATCACTGTGCAAACGCCTCCGTGCTTCCCAAGGCATTGTGATACGGGTAACACAAACAGTGTAGATCCCTGATGTGTTCATTTGAACGCTAGGTGTGTAAAAAATTCGTGCAGAATATTGTTCGCGGTTAGCTTCGTGTTGTGAAAAAGCTTTGTAAGTGAGGTAGCGAGCTGCGCGCTTCCATGAACTAATCTCAAGCCAGATAGATGATTTCATGTGACCTTTGCTGTGCTTCTAAAATCGGCATTCACTCGTCTTTGCCAGCGTGGCAGTTTTGTATTTAATCAATAATTTTTACGTACCAATTTCTGCTTGAATGTGCCTCGGTGCATTTATGGCAGTGCGCTATGCCTTCTTTGCTGCATTTTTTCGCGAGATTCATCTTTTTTTCTATTGATTTTCTGATTATTTGTTCTAAAAATTGCAAAATAACAATATTCCCGTTCCTCCCCCCCCCCCCCCACCGAAAAAAGAAAAGAAAAAGAAGTGATGAAGCCTCTTCAGCTCCTAACGAGTCAAGATCGGCTTGTTGATAATTAAAAAAGCCTTTCAAGAGTTAAATACCGCCTCCCGCTATCCAGCTTTACTCGCCGATGATGTTGAAAAAATCACCGCTTCTAATACTTTCTGTGACTCTCTACTCATGGATTTGAAAGGCACAAATGTTTCGTTTTTGCATGCCAACCCCAAATACTTGCCTAATCTGAAACTAATTTTTCCTTCCTTTCAGGCTTTTGCATTCTATACTTTGTTTCTTCAGAATTGCCTTCCTTCACAATATTTCTTTTGAGATTTAGATGTAGTCTCCACCTTCCTAATAAGTGTGATCCACATATTTCCTCGCGCAGTTTAAGACACCAGTGTTAGAACACCTGCCCGAACTACTTTGGCCATAAGGGTCCCGTATTGTAAAAGTTTGAACTCGAATTCACCTAAAGGTTGCTCTGCCGCAATAACACCTATTATGCAAAAAAGCCAGCTTTCAGTAAAGTCGAACAAAGATTTTAACGCTCACGTAATAAATTACACAAGAACAAATCAAGCGTCATCCATACTGAGTGTCACCAGCGCGAGAAATACAGATAGCGAAATCTGGGGTGAATCTAAACTTTGAACTCCATTACGAGCATTTGAAACTATTACAGGTTACTAATAATTTTCTAACTGAATCACAACTTAACTTCAAACATCAAAGGGAGCACTGACGCATATAGACTTCAATGTTAAAAATGCTCCATGAATTTCAGAACTACCTTGAATTGAAAAGAAAGGGCGAGTATACACCGGCGCCGCGGTTCGAGTGGCTGCCTCGCTGTCTTGATAGTTCTGAGTATCGTACACATCAAAGTGGCGGTGCAATTTATTTATGATGTGGTCCTTCAGAGACCTGTTAACAGAGCACGTGTGAAAGCACTGTCTCCAAATGTCTGGAGAAGTAATGTGTAATGGATACGAAAATAAAAACTCCCTTTAATAGGAAATTCAGTCACAAAGAAATTCACACATTTTTTTTTACATTTCGACGTATGAAATGTTGCCCTAATTACAATTATAAGTTGGTTGCTAGCTTGAGTTAACTAGTGAATCAAAGTGACCTAACTTTCTGTGTATAGTAGCCTATAAAACGATTTTCTTTTGTTATCCCGTAGAGCACCGCTGCCTTTATCAACGATGGTCAAATGTCGTAGGGTACATTGTAGAATTCGCTTTGATGTCTGTAGGAAACTGGTAGAATTAATAAAAAAATAAAAATAGGCCTGCTGCTCTCAAGAAAAGATTAATCATGCTAATAAAAGGTCTGAAACACGGACGCCATATCATCAGCGCGGCAAACAGCGTGAGCTGTTTGTTTGGACGACATGTAAGAGTTACATCACCACCGAAAGACAAAAGAATGGAGAGAGTTGCTTGTTATGACATAAATGACGGAATCCAACAATCACCGAAACCAAGGAGCATAGGGGATGTCTTTTTTTTAGTTTTGTAGTTTCTATCAATGGGACATTATTAAAAGCAGAAGAAAAACAAACCGCATGCCGTCCGCGGGATCCGATCCCACGACCTCCGAATTTAGCGTCTGGTTCTCCACCAAGTGACCAACGGGGACGACTGTCCAATCTTCTGCTTTTGTCGGTATTTATACGTAGTGTAAGCGATCATTCAGAGAGTTCACCAGCGTTACCCTCGTCCATAGCGACAAGGGGAAACAAGGTTAAATAAGAATGCACCGAAGGTTGACGTTGTGTCTGACGTTCTGTCGATAGGGTTGTTTTATTTTAGTGTTCCTTACACCAATGAAAAAAAAAATAGCCATGTTCAGAGTCCCCGAAAATTGGAACGAGACCAAACAATCCAAAATAAAAAAATCTTAAGTGCAGAGAAATATTTTTTTTTTTAAATGAAACTAATCATTTTTTCTGCTTGGCTTCAGCTGCTTTGAAAGTTTGTTTTCAATATAAAGTGAGAAAAGTAGACGAACCACAATTGCGCGTACTTGGGGGACAAATATTCATAAATGTATAATGATATAGAAAGAGGCTCGCGTGCCTTTTGTGACGTAAACTGGCCGAAGAATGCTGCAACCTGAAATAACTTTCATATAATGAAAACCTAAAGCGTATATTATGGCCTCAAAAAAAGTCGAAGTAGCCACTGTCGGGGGAAAATATTATTACGAGAAAACATTCAAACTCAACGATTGCCAGCGCAAAAAAGAATGGCCACTCATGCCTCTAAAAGAGAGAAGCTAAAATTTCCAAGCCGCAAAAAGAAATTCAGGAAAAACCGGTGCCATTTTTTTCTTTTCCTCCAAAAGGCCGCCTACCTCGCCGCTTTGCGATAAAGCAATGCAGGATACTACGCACTCGACCCACCGGAAAAAAAGGGTTCCCGAAGAGAGAACGCGCAGCTAGAAAACCACGAGCTCCGCAGCCAAGTAGGCAGCCTCGTTCGCGTTTCCGAGAGCCCTTCCTTCCGCCGTTCCACACGTATAACTCGTCTGTTTTCCAAAACGACCCCGTCACTGGGAGAGCCGCTTCTCCGCAACACAAGCGGCCGCTCGCGAGCGTTTCATTGCCAGAGCCGCAGAGGCCCGAGAGACCTCCGCCGCGATGATCTCGCCGGTCAAAGTGAGAGACGGGGTCCAGAAGAAGGCAGGGGGTGAAGAAGGGTGAAGGCGAAAGGCTCCGACTGCGCGAGAGAGAGAGTCAGCGCGGGCGCATAATCACATTAAAGCTGGCCTCGCTCTGCCGGCTTCCCGCTACAGTCGGGGTCGGGCCGGCGGCGGAGAGCCTGCTTTTGGCTGCAACTGTTGGAGGTCGATAGGTTCTCATGGGCCGTTTTCGCGATGAGCTGGCCGCCAGACCGAGTGAGGAAGCCGCGATGGAACGCTTGCCCGAGCTGATCCGCGGAGCGCTCGCACCGAACGAGCCCATCTCGAGAGCGCCCAACTCGATCACTGCTGTCCATCTTCCCCGCCTCTGAGTGGCTCCTCGCTGTCAAGACGGCGTTTTTACTTGGGCCTTTAGGTTCAGCCTTTTTTAGTCTGCCTTACGCGCATTTAGTGTTGTTTTCCATTCCTTCAGCATTTCTGAACGTCGGCTGAGTTTATACAGGCGTAGACTTCTGATAATTGAAACGGTTTGTTTTGAACTTGGATCGAAGTATTCAACGTATTTCAATTTCAATTTCAATTTATTGCGGACATAAATACACGCTGTGGAATATGTCCACGAGGTAAGGCAAAAGGAGACTCCTGTGTCTCCTGACGAGGCCTTCACCCGGACGTACATATCTGATAGCTGGCACAGAATCACTAAAAGTATGTTGGACACAATGAGAATTACAAAGCTAGCTACACATGTATGCGCACAAGAATGAACACGTATGAAGACATTGGAACAAAATTATTTGTGAAGAAGGTTATACAGTTACTAACGGTGTTCGTAACAATCTTTGCTCAAGTATTTCACAAAGCAACAATACATCAATTTCAATCACGCCATTTAAACCACAAGGGACATTAGTGGAAACCTCATTAGGACATCAGGAGAAAGTTATTATACGTTTGAAGGAAGGAGAAGTAGCTTTACTTGTTTTTTAAAACGTGGCATCGTTACGTTTTCTTTGGCAAGTGTAATTAAGTATAGATATGCATTACACAACGCAATTAGTTTATTCTGTATAGCTTTAGTACCATAGTTTGTTCTTGGTATTAACCCCGTCAATGAAGTAGTGCGTAAGTTGTTTGCTACGTCTCTCTTCAAGTATGTGTTTGAAAAGGCGGCATAATCAAGTTTAATTTCGCGGAAAATCAATGTGGCTAAGCAAAATTTATAGAGCTGGGAAAATGGTAATATTGACGCCAGCGCTCGTGCAGACGGAAGCGCCTCTCAAGAAGAAGAGGAAGTGTGGGTGTGAAAGTGAAAGTGATCGGGAAGCGCACATCTGTTGACCCGCTGTGGACCCTCAGCCGCTGATTACCAACGTGACAATATGTTCAACTTATCGTACAGGGAGTTTGATGATGAGGATTGATGAGAAGATATCATTTTTAAGGCTCGTTTTTGTAACGAAGAAAGACGCTCAGAGTCTACCTTGTTGCACGTTCCCCAGACTAGATGGCAGTATGTTAGGTGAGAGTGGATAAATGAGAAATACAGTTGTTTCCTAACACGTTACAGCAAACATTTTTTAGTCTGTATATCATGCCAAGAGATCTAAATAACTTCACTCGGATATGATTTATGTGCTCAAGCCAACCAAGGTCACACCGGAAGAAGACTCCTGGAAATTTACATGAGTTTGCAGGCACTATTTTAAAACTATTAATGCTAAACTTTATGTCATAGAGTAGTGGTTTGTTTTTTGGACGGAATATTATGAACTGTGTTTTCTTTACGTTTAAGTTAATATCATTCACATTAGGCGAAATGTGAAGCTCGTTAAGCCAGATGTTAGCGCGCTGCTCTATCAAGTGAAGGTCAGCACTTCTAAAGAAGACGTTAGTGTCATCGGCGTACATTGTAATGGCAGGGATAAAAGGAATATTAGCAATATCATTGATGAATAAAAGAAAAAGCAAGGGACCCAAAATTGATCCTTGTGGTACTCCAAATTTGATATCCCCCAAGCTTGACCTGAATTCGTGAAGCTGTGTATATTGCACTCTGCCTGAAGGGTAGCTCTCAATTAATGAAAGTGGCAGCCCACGGATACCGTACGCGGTCAACTTTTGAAGCAAGATTTGGTGTTTAATAGAATAAAACGCCTTTTGGACGTCAAGAAAAATTCCCACAGTAAAAAGATGGTGTTCAAAGTTGTCAAGGATATGTTCTTTTAGTTGCAGTAGCGCAGATTCAGTCAATTTTCCGGACTGCAATCCAAATTGATGTTTAGTGATTGTCTTTCGCTTGAATAAACTCAGACAATCTTTTATCGATAACACGCTCTGCTATTTTAGAAGAAAGTGGCAGTACCGATATTGGTCTATATTTGTTGAGGTCATTTTTGCGACCACCTTTAAATACAGCTGTAACTCGTGCTACTTTCATTTTATCAGGGAACACACCAGTCACTAGCATTCTGTTACAAATGTAAGTAAGTGGGCCGGAAATATAAGAGATAGCTGCCTTGATAGGAAAAACGCTGATTTCAAGTGATGCCAGAGTGTGAAGATGAACGCTTCGCGCAGCTGTAGGAAAACAGCGATTCAGGTGGCGCTCACTGTAGATGCCTGACACACCCGTTGCGGTTATCTTCAGATGATAGCACGGGCTGGTACGTCGATGAAAGGCTGAACAACTGAAGACAGTACCTTGATTCGCTTGTGTACGTGACCGCTGCTGCTGTCAGAGTGTGTTCAGAACGAAAATTGGACATTTGTTAAATTGTTGCGACTTCAAACCTCTCGTGGTCGCATGCCACTCTCTAACTCCGTATCTAGTGTTAAGCAAACAAAGGAAGGGAAATGAGGGGCTGGTTATAAATATGAGAGAAGCCAACAGCCACAGAAACCAAAGGACCGAGGGGATTTTTTTATTTATTTATTTATTTATTTTGTGCTGTTGTTCGATTTAGAATATTATTGAATGTGTTATCGCTTAAAGCTACTTCATTAGAAAAGCAGAAGAAAAAACAACCACATGCCGCCGGTGGGAACCGAACCCACGACCTCCGAATTACGCGTCTGGTGCTCTACCTCTGAGCTACGGCGACGGCTGTCAACTCTTCTGCTTTCGTGGGTATTTATGTTTACAAATAACCTAACCTTGAGAGTGTTCATCAGCGCCACCCACGTTCTTAAGCGGCGGATGTAGCACGTCCTGAGTTACCGCTGATGTGACGTAGAACGTCATCGAACGGAGAAGGTGGAAGCTGTGTGAGAACCCCCTTATGCTTCCTATGGCGTCAAGGCTGCCGAACCGAGGGTGGCGCTGATGAACACTCTCAAGGTTAGGTTATTTGTAAACATAAATACCCCCGAAAGCAGAAGATTTGACAGCCGTCGCCGTAGCTCAGCGGTAGAGCACCGGACGCGTAATTCGGAGGTCGTGTGTTCGGATCCCACCGGCGGCATGTGGTTGTTTTTTCTTCTGCTTTTCTAATCAGTTAGCTTTAAGCGATAACACATTCAGTAATATTCTAAATCGAACAACAGCACAAAATAAATAAATTAATTTAAAAAAATCCCCTCTGTCCTTTGGTTTCTGTGGCTGTTGGCTTCTCTCATCCGTATCAGTGTGTTCGTCAGCAAAATACAGCAGGCGTACTTTCTTAGACTAGACGACAAGAAATTAAAACCTTGTTGATGTGAATCAGAATACTGCTAGTCCGTGATACTGCTGTTTACAAACGGTAAAAATTTATGCTGTGCGCACTGGCTAGGATAGGATGAGCGGCTTTGTGTTTCACAGCCACGTATATCATGGACACGCTGCACTAGCGCGTTATCTGTTCTCACACTCTAAACACGAGCACGTATATGTGGGAGTAAATAAAAAATAAGCACACTCTTTTATAAAAGGGTGTGAGCTCGAAGTCCACTCACTCCTCATTACTTGTTTCTCTTCATAGTGGAGAGTGAGGTACAATGCCAGCAAGGATAACCAGTCTCAAATAGAACTCTCTCCCTTTCCTTCCAATCATTTTTCTCCCAATGCTCAGCGGTGGTTTTGAACATGTAATTCCATACAATGACTATAGATTTAAAACGGCTATTCCAAATCGAGATCACACCAGCGCATGCAGGTCTCAGTATCATAATTGATTTGACATAAATCGGCATAAGAGTACTTAAGCAAATACGCGGCTTCATTAGGAAATGAACCATGAAGGAAATGAACCAAAGCGCGAACACTTTGATTCACACAACTGGTTTGCTAAATGCCCCTCTTCGTTAATAGTATTCAGCGATGAGATATTTTCTATTAGCGCACAAGCATTAATGTAATCACATTTCCACTGTTTGTCTGCACTAGAAAACTGCGTCACCGATACAAGACAAGTCTGAAAGCAGCAGAAGTTGAGAATGCAGAAGCTGGGCCTCGCTTTTACCTGAGAATATACAGACTGGATTGGGTTCAAAGTATGTCATTATGAATCCAATGGTTCACGGCTGCTAATGGGACAATGACAAACGTGTGAGCTGTTTACAAAAGCTGGCAATTTTACGAGGAAGGAATGCATGAACTTGTGCACGATTGGACGCGGATGAGCCGGATGCTTGTTCAAAAAAACAACCTTGCCCATATTTATTTACATGCCCATATTGCCCATATTTATTTACATGACCACTCCGCTGGACAAAAGGCGTCGACGAGTAACGAGCAAACGTGTCTGAATAAAACCCCGCTTACTAGGAGTTGTTCGTCACTTCTGTGTACCGTTAATACCGCGTGTTTTCTTTTTTTTTTTTGCTGCCGTATATAAGCGACGGTTTTTTTTTTCGGTCGTTTTGTATGCACTAGCTCTCATTACGCGCCTGAGAGAGGCTCCTAAAGGGGCTTCCAATAAAGGTATACAGTATTCCTGGGATGTTAAAGGACGCCGCTTCACGAATATCCTCAGAAAAAGTTTTTTAGTGTGTTCTATATGAGCTACGTTATCTGAAATCAAATTTTGAATTTCAGCTTCTTTGCGCTTTTCTCTCTTTTCTCGTCACTTTTTTGCAGGCTGAGAGGCAGGCGCTCTTCGCCAGCCCCACCACGGGAATTCCCCGTGGGAGGAGAACTTACTGAACCTCTCGAGCAACGCTGCTGACTGGCCGCGGCCATGGTAGCTGCGCGACAGCTGAAAGAATCTAACCAAGAGGAGCCTGTGAATAGAATTACACTGCAGTGTGCGTTGGAGGAGGGCGCGAGAGTGAAGAAGTAGGCGGAAGAGAATCGGCAACTTTCGCACGCGATTGTGGATTCTGTCCTGCGTGTAGAAGTGTATTGTTTGGCTCGGGCATTCATGACAAAGGAATGCAGTGATTGAGCGAGTTTATCTGTTTTTCTCTGTCTTTTGTGTCGTGTAGTAGCGCGCTATCACCAAGAAGTTCAATTTCGCTTAAGTAAGGCTTAAGCAGAGAAATTTCGTATCATCTATGTAAGCGGTGAAACAGACATGGTACAGGTAGGCATCGCTTCAATGATGTCCTTGCTTTGCTGAAAAGTGAAGAGAAAGCCGCAGAAGCTTTCCGCACGAGCTGAAAGAGAATGGTTCATCAGTTGCATGTCGAGGTCCCTACGTAAAACTAGAAACTGCCCTCTTTTTTTTCATCTTTCAAATAGGCAAGAGAGTTTTTTGCTGTCCGTTTAGGGAAGTGCATGAGACCCAGTCTGCGCGTCGGAAGAAGCCCACTATTATCCACGTCCTTTATTATAGTATAGATTCGCTTCGCGTGGCCACTGTCCGCACTATAATTTATTGATTAGATTTGCTTGAAATGCATCTAAAACGGCTTGTCTGCCTCACTCAAGAAATAATTACCCTTACTCTCTCTCTGTCTCTATTTGTTATGCACTTTGTCATCGGACACACGAAAGTCATGCCTTGGTAATCAAAGAGTCGAATACTGGCACACAATCAGTTAGCCGTTCGCTGCTTCGCACAGTAATTGTTGCCAGAAAACCGCGCTAACCTTTAAGCCCGGAACACATCCACCCGCTAGACTTCCACATGCAAACTAGGTATACCGACCACAGTAGACGGTGCATCGCACGCTAGGCTTCGTGCGCGGTCTAACCTCTCTCTCTTACTTTCTCTCTCTCTCGACTCCTTGCGGCGCGAGGATGCTGCCCTCTCTCCTGCCTGGTCGAGCTTAGGGCCGTTTGCGTGCGTAATGGTTGCGGCGAAAAATAAACAAATAGAAATCGCATGCGTTCGCCCCCTGACCGCCGACGCGTGTCTGCACGCAGGCACGCAACCAGCGCTCGGTTCCTGCTCTACGCAGCGCAGACCTGGCGCTCGGCCAAGCGTGGTTAAACGACGTGAAAGAGCGATTTGTAATGGCCTGGTGCATGCGCGGCTTGAGTTTTCTTTTTCTTCTTCGTGTCACGAAGCAAGTCTTGCACCGGAGAATTCTGGTTAAAGAAACAATTACGACGGACGACTTCTGATGGAGGGTGTTATTGATTGCAGCTTCCAGTCTGTTGCAATACGCGCGTCACTTGCACGTGCACCTTGACGTGCGGGTGTTCACCTCTGACAGCGTCGAACGTTTTTGGCCCTGCACGGTAGGAATCACTACATGTCCAACGATAAGTGACTATCAAGACGAAAGACTAGGATGGTTTGCATCACAGAACGAACATCAGGTTGTTTGTAATTGAATGGAAGTGAAAAGATTTTGGGTGGCAGTGTTCAGGCGAAAGTTCAGAAAGATTATAAAAATTTCTGGGAACGTGGTCCGTTGTCTAGTCCTTGTAATTGTGAATCATTTAAAAACTGCACGTTAAATATGACATTTTTTTTTTCGAAATTTTGACAAAGGCCATATTTATGCCGATGGTTGCGGAAACTTACTTTTCTGAGAATTAAAAAAAAAATATCCTCTGTCGTTAGCCCAGAGCCAGTCCTCAAGCTATGCAGTAGAAACCACGCAGTAGAAAAAAACCTCTATAAACAAAAAGAACGTGTGTTACAACAGGTAGCTACAACAAGCATCCAGGATATGAAGCGTTGGATAAGCGAAAATACGATCACAAAAACAATAATAAAGAACAAAACAGAATACGCCGCGGTGGCTCAGTGGTTATGGCACTCGGCTGCTGGCCCGAAAGATGCGGGTTCGATCCCGGTCGCTGCGGCTGAATTTCGATGGAGGCGAAATTCTAGAGGCCCTTGTACTGTACGATGTCAGTGCACGTTAAAGAACCCCAGGAGGTCGAAATTTCCGGAGCCCTCCACTAGGGCGTCCCTCATAGCATGAGTCGCTTTGGGACGTTAAACCCCAATAAACCAAATAGACCAAACCAAAACAGGATACACGGTGCACTTTGAACTGAGCCTTATATTAGACAATAATAAAAAGAGAATTATTAACGATATGTGCCATTTCCGCGCTCTTCAGACTTCTTAATGAATTAAGATAAAATGGCATGCGATACTGATGCAAAAAATACGAAAAAAGGCAAAATGTGAAAACTAGTGCATAATTTTCCGGTGCAGTTTAACATTTATTTCTGTGGAAGCTTATTCACAAGCCTGCAGATGAAGACCATGCAGATACCGAGCAAGCCTAGTTTGAAACGCCATTAATGTTTATTGAAGAGAATTTATATCACAAGAATTGATATCATGGATCATAGCCAAAGAATGAAGCAACTATCCTATCATAGCAGGAGGCAGCGAATCAGGAGTGGCGTGTTTTCTTTTGCACTCCGAAGTAGCCTGTGGTCGGCAGGTGTCGTGGCAGTCATACGTGGGGTAGCACAATGGCTGAAGTTACGAACGCGACGATGGCGCAAACCGCTATTACTTGCGAGGCTGTTCTTCCATCCGGCCTCCAACTTTACTATCTATCGACTTCAATGCTAGTGAATTGTGAGGAAGATTGCAAAAGTGCAACCACAGGTAGTGGGACAGCAAGATGGATACAGAAAGGGAATCGACATTCCCAAATGCGCGCAGGGACGAAGCCCCAACGGCTGGAGTGGACGTATTTCTTATCGCGAAAGAAAATTATCAATGATATGCTGTTCCACCGGAATTAAGTGGGAATGACGGAAGAACTTTCGGTGCAGTCAGTGTGTCTTAGCAGTCAGTGGTACATGGTGGTTAGAGCTTAACAACGGTGATCCGTGCCCATCTCCAGAAAAGCTAAAGCTTGAGCTAAACACATGCGAAGCGCCACATGATTGTTTTGTCACCGGCAGCTTACGCCATCCTCACCTTAATACCTTGTTAGCGCTGTAATCAGGGCAGCGATAACACACGAAGAACACCACCGTAAAGTGAACACAATACTTGTGTCTTCAGTACGTAGTACTCAGTCCGATGAACTATTGTAACACTCCTCTTCGCCCAGACCCCGTAAAAAAAAATTGGCTGTGGCTTAGCTAAGGTTAAGCCTGGGCATCTCGAAGCGAAAAGCTCTCGCTGCTTTTCAGCCAACTCCCAAGCTACCACTTCTGGATCGGTGTTTCTGCGCCGTCCGACTGTTGCTTCTTCTTCTCCTTCCATGGCGAGTGTCTGCGCCTGTTCTATGGGCAAGCGCGCCTTGTATACCCCTCCTTTAAAATGCGCACGGCTGCGGCGAAAGGTCAATCGGTGGCGAGGAGGAGAAGCGGCGGCGCACATACGCAGTAGCGCGCGGCGGCGGCGGCGACGGCGGCCACCTGCGTCGTGCCTGATGCCGCTCGGTTTCGCGCATGCGAAGAAGTGGCAAATCTGGCCTCCGGCTCACCCGAAGCGCGGTAGTAGCCTAGTGAAGCTTTTCGCTTAAAAAATAATAACTCATCCGCACCGAAGACGATCAGAAATACCAGTGGGGCTATGGTTGTAATCTCCACGAACGGACGTATCACATAACGGAAGCAATGAAATGCTTGTGTCGCGAATGGTCACTGGTATGATACTTGCATTTCCAACACCAAAGTATCATTGCAAAAGTTCACAAAGCGTCTACGGACGCGTTGTTTGCTAATAAGGCCGGTTTTTCTTCCTTCATAAACAGTGGTAAAATTTTCCAGCTCTTGCGCAACATTAAGAAAACTAAAGGAAACAGAACGGAGGCTTCAGTTGCAGCACAGGCGCTTGAAAATTTTCAGCTAGTAACCGATGACTCATGTTTAATAAGAAAGAAAAGCCCACTGCGCGTGCAACAGTGACAAAACTTGCACAGTCCTGAAAATGGGCTCAGAAAACTAATCCAACAATTCATCGCATCCTTCTGGGTAGGTTGGTATTTTCTCACAGCAAACATGGCACATTTATTCTTGAAGAAATTACAACTTAAAGAAAAGCTAAGAACAAGCTGAAGGTCGCCTACTTGATAGATTGCCAATTCCAACAACAATTTAACTAAAGACCCAGCTTTCATAAGCTAGAAAAAACCGAAATATAAAATTAGATGTCGCCATCATTAACGGACCTCGTAAGTCCTGTGCGTCGACACAAATTTTTGTGAATTGGTCTTATAGCCTAGGCTATACTCTACACACGAGTACGCCTATGTAAATAGTAATAAAGGAGCAAGCTGTCTTCTACCTCACTCCCTTTCATAAGAGGGAATGCGCTAGAAAAGAGTTTACTCTCTTTTTACACCTTTCAGTTTAGAGCGTACACCGATATTCACACCAAAGCGAAGATCACGGAGTTCCTTTCGGAGTATACTTCATGAATGTGGATTCTGCGGGGAAAATCTTTTAATGCAATTTTCTTAACAATAATTTGGCTTTAGCTGAGAGGCGAACATAAGCATACGCAGAAGGAGGCATAGAATCCAATCTTATTAAGAAGATCGACTTGTTATGAGTGTTTCTAGCAAGTAGACTTCTTTTTCTCTGCCCCTGATTAAAGCCTAGAGCATTAAGACTGAAAAGGAATCCGTGTTCAGCGTCAGGAAGGGAGTGGTGGTTTAGCCTGGGCTCTTTCTCGTTTTCCTCTTTCGCTCCCATCTTCCTCCCTTCCCTTACGGCGCGGTTCAGGTGTCCACCGATATGTGAGACAGATACTGCGCCATTTCCTTTCCTGAAATACTAATTAATTAGTGTATCCTGGCCTCGGATATGCGTGTAATAATACGTCTTAAGGTCATAGCAGGTTATTTGTGAAAAGCGCCGGTGAATGCGGCATATGCATTTTTTTTTATGTTTTCTGCCTCATAACTGCTCCCCTTCAGTGAAAATAGCCTCTTTTTCATCCAAGCGCCGCAATCTATCGATGCAAGCCAATTGGCAGGCACAGTGGTAGAGTCACATATGGGTGCCTTCCGTTCGGTAATAGAGGTGTGAATAGGTCGCTATTGGAAACGACTGGCAACCATACAGGTAGGCCTAAATCCATACTAATCATAAACCCTCTCCTTGCC
Organism: Amblyomma mixtum; assembly: GCF_055824585.1. Classification (NCBI taxonomy): domain Eukaryota; kingdom Metazoa; phylum Arthropoda; class Arachnida; order Ixodida; family Ixodidae; genus Amblyomma; species Amblyomma mixtum. Next base: position 90,266,523 of record NC_143013.1, read on the forward strand.
TCTTCTTTAGCAGTTTTAATACTGCGCACCAGACTAAAATAATAGAAAATGATAACATCACTCTAAATGCAGGTCAAATTAAGCAATATTTGTTTTTATTGCAAGCAGCGTAAGTTCCAGGAAATTCATTGCAATTAACGCCACGTGAAAGAGTAGCTTACGTGACACTCAAGTGCATGTAGGAACCCCGCCAAACGCGCTCTGAAACAATCTTTCTTACGAAGTTCTTTCTTTCTCTTTTAAGCCTTCCTTTTTGAAAAATGTGAAATTCCACTTTTTTTTTAAATATAAACACAGAACACGAGTACCCTCAGTAACAACGTGCGTTTGTACAAGGATGAACGCATAGTAAACGCCAGATTGTTTCTGCACGTACAGCCTCAAACTTAGCTTAACTTACGTTAATAGTTTCCTAGACAGTACATGAGGTCCCTTTCGATGTTGTGGAGCTTACACTGGCACTGGAGGTTATTGTAGTTATTCCAGTTCTATTTCATTAGTTTAATATTAAAACTGTTATCTTCCTGGCCATGCACAACAGTCACAACGGCTCGGAGGCTCGAGTAGCAATGTTCATAATCTCTCCTGGAGCTGAAATTCCAGCTAAGCATGAAAACGGTTGAAGCGCGTAAATATTTCTTCCCTAAATATCCGTCCACTGCGTGATCATGATCAGTGCCATAGCGTCTCACTTCAAGGTTCCATGTGCACCACGTTCTATATTTAGATATTTACAGCAACGGGAGGCGCAGATGCGTGCAGCTAAATGCCATAAACTCACCACGGCTCATGTATTTGTTATCCAGTGCCATAAGTCTAGAAGTACTGAAGCTCGTTGCTTCCATTCGCGAATCGGTCAGAGGTGCATGGCTTTCATGGGCTTCTCGCCTCATGTCTGCTGGGTGAAATTGTGAAGGAACCTCAAGGCTTCGAGACAGAGCAGACACTTTACCCGATGTCCACTCCCGTAGCTCGTGCGACGCGAAAGATCCTCTGAAACCTTTTGACTGAGGCTTCGGAGCTTCAAATACGGATAAACAGATACTGAAGGCCGGCTGACACGCGACTCGAGTAGTACAACGTAGCCCACGGTGCCCGTCGGGTCGAAGCATTGATGTATGCCCCTCAGGTCATCAAGATCAGGCATGCAGTCTCGCAGCTAGTACCGCACCGTCTTTAAACGCGATGTGCCTACCAGCAGCTATTGACCGGGTCTTGCATCCAGACTCACATTCGATCAAACTCCCAAAAACGGAGAAGAATAACAAAAGAAAAAAAAGCTTCGACGAACCACAGGGAACCAGAGACGGCGCCAGGTGCAACGGCGCTTAGTCACGCCACCCCTTTATCCAGAGTCAACGGTCATTTGAAACCAACTGTCCCCCCCTCAGAGTACCCGAGAAAAACTCAAAAGAGCAAAATCGTGTCGCTTGCTCACTTGCCCCCTTGTTGTAAACACCCTCTTTGCGAACACCCCTCCGACCTCGAACTCCATGCTCCTCCCTCTAGCTTTTGTTTTTTTTATCTTTGTTTGCTCAATGAGGTAAACAAGCCGCGCAACCCAGGGTCCAGCAAGGCAAGCCCTCGGAGGCCTCCGAAAACGAGCGTCCGAAAGGGTCGAGGAAACTTGATTCCGCAGATGGGCTGCATTCTTGCTGCGTTCTTGTTGGCGATTTTAACTGTGTTCTGGATCCCGTACGAGACGTTCGCGGTCGAGGCCAGGGGCGACCCTACGCCGGGGCCCGGTCTCTGCGGGATATTTGTATTCAGTTTGGTTTGACCGACGCGTGGGTTAAGCTTCACGATGGTTGTTTTGGTGGAACTTGGGAGCGGGGCAGCTCAGCGACCAGAATTGACAAGTTCTTGTTCCCTCGAGAGCTCGAGTGTTTATTGGTGGCCTGCAATGTGCTCGTGTTCCCCCCGGGTACACCGCGCATTAGCGACCATCGACCACTGTCAGCAGTACTGGACATAGGCGGGCGCGCCCCACCTTTGGAAGCGTGGCGTATGGACCCATGTCTGCTGACAGATTGGTCGAGCGTGATAGCCCTTGAACATGCGCTGGGAAACCCGGGTGGACGCGACGCGACGCGCATTACCTGGGACGAGCGAAAAGCGGAATGGCGCGCGCTCCTTATCACCGAAGGGCGCCAACGCCGTAGGCGAATAACGGGCGAAATTAACATCACCCTCGCTCGTATACGCGCCGTGCAGCGCGGCGCGCCGCTTACTTTCGCCATGCGCGATTACTTGAACATCTTGAAGGCGCGCTACCACACACTCCTGCGTCAGTCATCGCGGACAGCAAGTAGGGCGCTCGTACAGGGCCGACCGGTTTCCGATCCGACCGTATTACGCCAAGTACGGGCAGGTAGCCTTGACGAGGAGCGACAGGCCCGCGTGGAGGAGGTAGTTTTGCCGGACGGTACCAGGAGCAGCAGCGCGGCTGACATCTCTGACGCATTTACGCGTCACTTTTCGCAGCTGTTTGCTTCCGAGGCCGAAAGGCGGGACGACGCCTCTTTCACGGACTCCCTCCGTAGTTTCTGTGCTACGCTACCGCAGGTCCCGAGCGATCTCGGCGCTCAGCTGAGCGCTCCTGTAGGCGCGGAAGAGCTCTCCGCCACCGTTAACGGCATGAACGCCGCCTCAGCTCCAGGCCCTGACGGCATTCCCATCAGCTTTTATGCTAGGTTTTACACCGTCCTAGAGGATCACCTCCTCCAGATGGTGAACGCCTTCGTCAGGGACGGCGAGAGGCCGGAGTCTTTTCGAGAGAGCCGCGTAGTGCTCATCCTGAAGCCTGGCGGGTGTCGATCTGACCCGCAAGCGTGGCGCCCGATCACTCTGCTAAACACAGACTACAAGATCGTGGCGTCACTGCTGGCTAAAAGGTTGAGTAAGGTTTTATCGGTGCTCGTAAGCCCTGCGCAGACCTGCAGCGTGCCTGGACGCTCGGTGTTCTCGTCTCTCGCACTAACGCGTGACTTGTTCACGTTCACCCCGAGAACAGGAATTCCGGGTTGTTTTGTCTCTCTCGATCAGGCTAAAGCCTTCGATCGGGTCGAGCACCGATACCTTTTTGGAGTTCTCGGGGCTTTCGGCTTTCCGCCGGAGTTCGTAGAGCGGTTGGAGCGGCTGTACTCCGATCTTACAGCTTGCTTGCTATTCAACGGGGCGTTGACCGCACGTTTCGGGATAGAGCGCGGTATTCGCCAGGGTTGTCCCCTGTCACCTATGCTCTTCGTGTTATGTTTAGACCCGCTCTTGCGTCGCGTAGCAGAGTCTCCATCGATTCTCGGTTTCCCTTTGCCTGGCCAGGGCCAGGTGAAGGTGTCAGCGTACGCTGACGACGTGTCCTTGTTTCTGAGGGACGCGGACAGCTTCGTAGCGTTTGCACGGCTTTTTTCCAGTTACAGCGAGCTGTCCGGCGCCCTCCTCAACAGGGGCAAGAGCAAGGCTCTGCGTTTCGGGGCCTTCGCGTCGGACCTGCTGGGCGAGGTGGAGTGGGTCCCGGCTTGTAAGGTGCTAGGAGTCGTGTTCCTCTCCTCGGGGGAGGTAGCCCGCGACTCGTGGACCGAGTTGAGAGCGACCGCTGAGCGACGCCTGACAGTAGCAGCGCGTTTCCGCCTGTCGCTGTCGGAACGCGCGTTTATCATCAGGTCATCGGTGTGCGCGCCGCTCTATTATATAGCTCGCGTCGCTTGTCCGCCGCGCACCTTTACGCGCCGCTTGGCCACTCTCTGTGGCAGTTTTTTCTGGGCGGGAAAAACGGAGACCGTCGCTCGCGCGCTCCTCCGTCTTCCCACGCGCATGGGCGGGTTCAGCCTGCCCAACCTGCGCACAATGTGCAGCGTGCTTGCTGTTCGAGGCGTCCGCGACCTGGTCGACGCCACCGACTACCCGGGAAGAGGGCTCCTCGCCTACCTTCTCGGGACTTCGCGGCGGCTCTTTTTTGGTGAACTCGTAGGTCCTTCAGCCGAACGGCAGCCGGCGTTCTTCCGGTATGTCTGTCTGACGGCCGAGTCTCTCACCGCCACCCTGCCCGAGGTCGACGTCTCTCAGACGCAGGCCTCCCGCGTTTGCGAGCTCCTTGCCATCCAGGAGGCTACACCTGAACAGCTAGAGCGGAGCAGGCGGGTACGGTGGCGAGACTTGACGTCGCACTGGGTACCACCAGACGTCCGCGACTTCGGCTGGCTGCGAGGCTGGAGAGTCCTCCCAACGGGGGTCCGCATCGCCGCGTGGGGCATCGCTCCTTCTTCTCGGTGTCCCCAGTGCGGTGCGACAGAGACCCTCGAACACGCGCTTTTTGAGTGCGTCGTAGCGCGCACTTTTTGGAGGCTGATGTCGCGCATGTTTTTTGTTCGCCTCGACTCGCACACCAGGCCGCGCGACGCATTTGTGCGGCTCTTGCTGTGTGTTGGGGCCTTTGTTTTGTGGCGCCAGAGAGGCGTCGCTTCCTTGCAGGGCCGGCCTCAACGCGCCATGTTCCCCATGCTGCAGAGGGTTCGGGCGCGCCTGTTTCAACAGGCGTGTTTAGATCATGTGACCCTCCCAGAAGACGAGTTCCTGCGGCGGTGGAGCACCCGCTTCATCGCCGCCAGCGGGGGCCGCGTGACGGTGCGGCTCCTGCCGTATTGAGTGTGTGGTGCGCGGTGTCGGTGCGCGTTCATCGTATTCAGTGAGCGTGCTTCCCCGCGATGCCTGGACATTATGGACCCTTTGAACATTTTGTGCTGTGAATGATTTTGTGTGAACGGCGGCAGCAGTCGCCGTCGTGTTCTTGTTTCATAGCTTTTTTGTACCGAGCGACACTAGTCGCTGCCTTGGTGTTTTTGTCTTTGTGAGGGACTATGGTCCCTTTGTATGAATAATCAGTCCAATAAACTTCTCTTCATGGCATTCTTGCTGCGTTCTTTGCATGTATTACTGAGTCCTGCCTTTTATGGTTTCGACGTATTAAAATAATGTAGCCTGCATCAATTGCTTCCCTGTTGAACAGTTAGAACCAGGGTACCGGAAAAGAAACAAGCTACACCCCGAAGTAAGAGGGAAAAAATTGCTCTCGTAAGGTAGAGTTCAACGACTGCTTACAAATTTTCAAATTTGGCATCCTGCAGGAAAAATGGCGGCTTTTGGTTAAAGTTTGTTAGCGTCTTCCTCATTGTGAACAACGTGCGAAGAGAGTTCCAATCATATGATCTTGCAAAAAAAAAAACAACATATCTTTGTGTTTGAAATGGGTTGTACCCATGGAGGAAGGAAAGCTCCAGAGAGGCCCTCGATGTCCGCTTTGCACTCCAAAAAGTGTGCTAGAAGTCACACGCTTGCGCAAGGACTACTGGGAATCATTGGCCGATGGCGCAGCCAATAGTAACACTGGACATAGCGGCGTCGTCTGCTGCAATGTCTGCTGCGCATGCATAAGCACGCTGAGACGACGGCCAAGTAGGAGGAGGGGGAGCTTTCTTGTCCGGCTTCAAAAAATGCGACCTAACTGCCTCTCCTCAGTTCTTTCCTTTCTATTTGGCTGCACTACCGACTGCAGCAATGTTCCGGTTGTTATGCGCGTCCGGCTACTGTTTAGTCTGCTCGTTGGCAACGCATGTCATGAGTTATATAAATGGGCCTGTAGAGGAGGCGTCATAAAGACTCATGAAGCAGTAGAATGTCTTTCCGTCGTATACAGTAATTCTGGACTAAACAAAAAACATAAAGGGACGTTGGAGTGAGTGTATGCACTGCCGGAATCAAAAATGAGCGCTTCGCTGCACTCAACACTTGGCTGAGGGCCCTTGAGACGCGCTTAAAGACATACATATTTCTGAACAACAGTCTCGCATAGGAACGAACGGGGATTTACTGTAGAACTTCAACTGAAAATCCTCGCCTTTTAAGCGACCATATAACTCTATGCCCTCCAAGCGAACAACCAGCGACGCCATTGAAAAATCTGCCTTGTCAAAGCATTGCGTGTCCATGTCGGCACTTAAAAGCAGCCACATTCTCTAAGCGGCCATTTCAAACTCGAATGGCCTTTTCTCGTCGGCAACAGTACCCGTGCGCTGTTCTTGACATTGTGAGCAAGCCACGCCCGTTAAACCTAAAGCTGCTGCTCCAACTACTGCACCGTGTTCCGCAAAAGCGCTCACTTTGAGCATTACGCGAACTTGGAACACGCCTTTTTTGGTTCTGTGCCTCGTCCACTGAACCATAAATGTCGGCTGATGAAATACACGGGACACGATGGACACGCGCAGCTCACAGATGCGAACGGCCTGCTCCAGTGTTTTACGCAGTATGACCTGCCTCCTCTTCCCGCCATCGCCGCTTCCCCCCCCCCCTCCCCGTCCACAACAAAAGTAATAAAAAGAAAAACTTAATAATTCTCCAGAACTAGCGTGTCCATGTTACGCCCTTCAAAATGGTCATTGTCCGTTTTATTGCACGTTCGATGCGTAACCCCTAGTCCAAGCCATGATTAAGTGGAACTTCTGCCGAACGCGTAAGAACAGCCTTTAACGTTTGCGCAACGCTCGGTCGTCCCTAGGCAACCTTGAATAGAAACGCCTTCGGTTTGGACGTTAACGTCCGTCAAAGCCTCTGCAAATGTCGTTCAGGTCCTTTTTATTTTTTTTAAACGATTCGAGACACACGCAGTTGCTTCCACCTTGGCACATTCGGTGTCGTGGTCTGATCGCTGAAGCACTTCCCCAGAAAGGGTCTGTCTGTTCGAGTCTGGGCCGGGAAGCCTTTGTTGCACAACGACTCGGTCGCCTCCACGAAACTGCAGCTTACGGCCAGACGTACCGCCCCGGTCGTGAGGGCGGTGGGAAAACGGAATCTGGCGAAATTGAATCTGATCTCCCCTCGTCCCACACCGGCTGCTCTCCCGCAATGACCGAGACGTGTTTGCGCTCACGTTTGTTCCTTCTTGCTTCGTCCAGCCCGCAGAGATTCGCCGGAGTGGAGGGAGGTAGTACTGGCGCCGTTATGACCTTCTTGGACAAACAACCCACGCGCAGTACACCGTCGCCATCGAGACATCCCGCGACTGCAAGGGAACAAGGAAAAAAAACAGCTCCCTCGCAGCCAGAGACACGGGGGCCTCCCGTCTTGCTGCTTTGCTACAAAGTGCTGCCGTGTGCTTTTGATCTCTTCAGACGCTTCCCTGGAGTCCGTCGGCGATGCATGGTTCCGGACCAGAAAAAAAGGGAAATCAGTAGTATGGTTTGGTGGACGTTAAGCAGAAAAACAGTATGGGAGAGATAGGGAGCAAGAGCGAGATGATAAAAATGCTTGGAAGTTCAGCGCGTTCACTGCGGCTGTGATTTTCAGGGCTCTAATGCCCGTCTAAGCGTGGCCCACCAGTGGGCCGTGCTTAGATTTTTTTGGGTGCGCCGTGACCCAATAATGACCTTCCGGCGAAGTCAACTTAATAATGCGAAAACATTATATGGCTATGTCGTGTCAGCAAAAAGTGTACGCAATTTTGTCCGCACGATTACGTCGTTCTCTAAAGGTAGATGTGTGAAAGTCTGATTGGGACAGATAGTGTGGTAAAATGTTGACGTGGCAAAAATTTCGGTTGATGATCTGTAATTGATTAGTTAATGAAGCGCGAGAAAATACACTCGATATAGAACATGGACGTCGATATAGTACATGGACGTCGGACTAGCCACGGACGTCGATATAGTATATGGACGTTTTGCTTTCTCATTGTGCCAGTGCGTGTCGCCGCAATGATCTCAAAGTTTTTGTAACCGACAACAAATGGCAATAGCAACCTGGCATATGTGTTTTTCGTAGGCTCTTTGAAAAAACTCAAATGTCCCGCGGCTTCATAGCTGCAGTCACTATGCTTTCCGCACAGCAGGAATACAGGACGCGACAAACCGGTGACACGACGGAGTGAGCGTGTTAAGCAGAATGCACTGGTTTGCTACCCTTCACTGGGCGGAGGGATGGGGGCTGCTAAGCGGAAAGAGAAGAGCTGAGTTGAAAATGGAAGTCTAAACACTTCATGAAACCTTAGACCACATCTTGCGGAATAGAGCACTGAATACTAAAGGTAATTTGGGTTATCCAGTGAGGATTGTGCACCGAGGGAGTAGATGCTGTGTGAAAACAGATATTTATAGAGGGTCTGTGTATTTTCCTTACGTTTAAGACCATGCAGAAATGAGGATGCCGGAGTTTGGAGTCATACGCAATGAATTCTTCTCAGTGTTATTCTTGTGTTAAAGGATTTTCGGTTTCAAGAGTTTTCACCGCTGCATACGTCGAATTCGCTAAGATTTCAAGGTGCGCTCCATAATTCTCGAAACTTGTTCATTTCTTCCATTTGGTGAGATCTTAAATGAAAAATTCTGATGCGTTCTCATTGTAATTGAAAAGTGAGTAGTGCAGTAGACAAAAGATCTCTCTTGTAATGAAACGTAAAGCAATGTTGAGTTGCATTTGTCGAAACACGAAGAAAATAAGTTTTGATTGAAGTGTGACCGCGTGCCAAATTTCAAATAAATTGTATGATAAGAGTTATTTCTGCTGTAGTACTGTTCGGAAGCTCTAAGAAATGTACGTGCGAATAACCACTCTCACTGTGAACTTAATGTATGTATGTATGCATGTATGCATTTATGTATGTATGTATGTATGTTTGGTTTGGTTTTATGGGGTTTAACGTCCCAAAGCGACTAAGGCTATGAGAGACGCCGTAGTGGAGGGCTCCGGAAATTTCGACCACCTGGGGTTCTTTAACGTGCACTGACATCGCACAGTACACGGGCCTCTAGAATTTCTCCTCCAAAGGAATTATGTATGTATGTATGTATGTATGTATGTATGTATGTATGTATGTATGTATGTATGTATGTATGTATGTATGTATGTATGTATGTATGTATGTATGCATGTATGCATGTATGCATGTATGCATGTATGCATGCATGTATGTATGTATGTATGTATGTATGTATGTATGTATGTATGTAGGTACGTATGTATGCATGTACGTACGTATGTATGTACGTATGTATGTATGCATGTATGTATGTATGTATGTACGTATGTATGTGTGTGCATGCATGTATGTACGTATGTATGTATGTATGTATGTATGTATGTATGTATGTATGTATGTATGTATGTATGTATGTATGTATGTATGTATGTATGTATGTATGTATGTATGTATGTATGTATGTTAATTGTATGTATGTATGTATGTATGTATGTATGTATGCATGTATGTATGTATGTATGTATGTATGTATGTATGTATGTATGTATGTATGTATGTATGTATGTATGTATGTCTTCGTAAAGACAATCAAAATTAGGTGTATGCTGGCGCCACATTCTCGGGATATCAACGTTTATGTCAGCATCATATTATCAGAAAAAAAACTGCCATTGCATTTTTGATATTATTTTGATGGCAGTGCTATCAACATTCATATCACTCTGCCTGATGGTATACACCAAAAGCGGCGCGAGCTGTCTTCTGTGTCAAAGTTCAGGTGCGTCCATATTTGCCGGGCACCACTCCCGAATGCGTCCTTTTGCCTTCAAAGCGGTCGTGTTATGAATTTCTTCTGCACCCGTCCTCTGTATGTGTATTAACGTAATAGCGTTAAGCGTCCTGTTCAGCTGAAAAGGCAGCGTCTTCCCGTCGGCGGTCCCACAGTCCCCGCCGAAAATGTCGGATGTCATATATGAAGCGGTGGAATTAAAAATTGAAAAAAAAAGTCATTACACAAATTGTGATTACAAGACATCAATATTGATCAAGGTCATTACGACATGTAAGTATGGAAAGTAAGTGTTGAACTGGAAAGAAAATTGTGGTAATTACTGGGGAACCGAACCCCCGACCCTCGGATTGCAGGTCAGACACGCTCCCCCAAGCCGCAGGCACGATACTACGGCTTGGTTAAAGCGGGCTTTTATATGTATGTCTTGTGGGCTTTCACATAAGGTGGAAGTTGGCAACTGTATGCTAATGATTATGTGTGGGATTAGAGAGGATCTAATTAAAGAAGTAGTGATTAGGCGAGTATTAAAGTGCGTGTCGGTGAGGGCTGATTGTACGCGAACGACTATATCAGGGGTGGCCGAACTGCGGCTCGCAGTAATGTGCGGCTCCTCACGGACGCTTGCGCGGCTCGCGACTCTCTGGCATCTGTACCCCCCCCCCCCCCCCCCTCCTTTGCACCTAGAAACAGTTTCTCTTATACTGTACAACAGGAGCTTGCTTCACGAATGGAACATCGCAAAGCAGAAGCACAGCGAGCGCTCGTTCTATGAGTGGCATTCACTGTTACCACCAGCTTTACAGCAAGAATTAAAACAAAGCTTGCCACGCCCGCTTTTATATTGAAGCTGGTCATAAAACAGATTTTTTTTTTATGGTTCCTTGCATTTGTCTGTCTGGCCAGCTCTGGACTATATGCATGTGACACGTTACACTGGTGTGTTATGTGATAGTGGTGTGTCGTGTGATCTGGTAACATAAGTAGAGCCCATGATCGAGTAATAAGCTAATGAGGTTAAGTGCTGTCGCTGACGGGACCCTTCAACGCTATCCCGTCGTACCTTTAAAGACTGAGCTTAAGTGAGCCTCAAATTCTTTTACCCTGTCCCTATGACTGTAGAGTTACCCCATCTTGTTTAAGAAGGTCTGACAATTTGCTTCATTTTAATAACAGTCTCCTTTTTTTTTTAGCTACCGAAGGACAGGACGTGATCAAGAAGGCAACAACTCATGGATTTTCAGTGTTCCTAGTCCTAAAACTATCTCATCTCGCTCCGGAGCAATGAGATGGCAGGGTCAACAGTAATCGCATGGTCACTGCAAAATCTTCGACTACATCAAAGCTATATCCCACTTTTGCTAAAAGTGGCAGAAAAGCAGTGATCGGCCGAAACACAGTAACAAGCCACAACTAACGCAAAGCAGGAGCCACGCCATGACGTCAGCTTCAGCGCAACTCATCGCATTTGTTCCTTTTGAGTCAGAGCAGACGCATTGTGCGGCAAGCGTAGCATCAATACAAATAGGCATGTGCAAGACAAGCAAACAGGTCGGCCCCCACCCACCCCGAACCCCAACCGCGTCCCGTCTAAACTGCTGTGAGCATGTGCTTCTCTTCCCAGGAACCAAGCCGTACAAAGCTCGAAAGGACAGACGCTGTGAACCAGCGCGACGCGCACCATCTCGCAAGCCAGCATCGGCCCAGCCATGATCGCGTATACACATGTGAGCAAGAAAAGAAGGCCTGTTTTTTTGGCTTTCGCCACGCGAGAGACGGTTCCGTCACTTTGTGTTTGTGTATACGTGTATATATCATATGTATGGCTGGAAGTCCCCCCCCTACTGGCTTCGGCGGTGGCTTCGACAGAGACCATCGCTGCGTAGCCCGAAGGAAAGCCGCTTTCCCAAAGGCTGAAACGCGTCGTCGTTGCCGATGCGAGTGAGACACGACAGACGCTCGTCAGGCGAATAGATATCGAATCCCCGACTCCTCTCTTCAGAGCGGCTCAGTCGCCGCTGATGGGCTCGGACGCGCCGGCATGAAAGGAGCTCTTTCTTTGAACGAGGAGTGTACGTTATTTTGCTGGGCCAATATCGTGGAAGAAAACGACTCGAGGAGGTAACGTTGTGTAGGTCCCTCGATAATGAAAGAGAACAGCGCTTGACCGTTCAATTAATGATCACTAGATCATTATGTGCGACTAGCCCAGTATTCTTTTTTTTCTAACCATTTTTTTCTTTTGACGTATTACATTCAAAAGTTACTTTTGACTTTGAAAACAATCAAATAATTGCTATTTTTGTGCAGACTGGTTGTTTCATTTCGTGTTCGAGAGTACTAAGACTACCCACGTCGGAGGGTATCAACACGAATCGTTATAAAAGTAGCACTATCCCCTAGACGCTGTCGGACGCTCTCATACATGATCAAGACGAGTCGGAAATAATTACAGGAGGCGTGGTATTGCGACTGCTTTTAACGCAATTTTTGGCAGTCGTCACCGCAAACGTTGGTTCAATATTTTCATCTAATTGACCATCTTAGCAAGCTTTCTGAGGCTTATTACGCACTGATCTTAATACTTGCACGCGTATAAATATATATGCGTGCAGCCGCATTCATATTAAGCGTTTAGCTGACACGCAACAAACTGAAATAGTGAGACGAACGATAAAGGCGGCAGGAATACCTTCATGCTGACCTTACCTTCTTCGGCGAAAATTAGGCAACGCGACCCTCTGAATGATGCTACGCTGATGGCGCGCACTGCGTTCTGTGCCGTGCAGCGCATTGGCAGAGACGCCCAGGCCATAGGAGTTTGCCCTTTCCCCAACTTCATCACTGAACACGGCCCAAAAGAGGCGCGCTCTACTGTTCTGATTCTATCCGCAGTTTAGTTTCAGTTTCCGCAGCTTGGTCTGGTTAGGAAATACGCTTAAGGTGCTTGACGATATCGCACGCTAAATTCACAGGTCCTGGAAGCGGGAAACGAAAGCACAAACCAATTTACGTCGACTCGAATGCGGCCATCATGAAAGTTCTCGGTTTGGCGTATGCATTCGCCTAAAGACAGCTGCGTCCCGTGTGCTCGAGATCTAAGCGGTGAAGCCAAGCAAAACTGGAGATCGTGACGAAATCGCAGCCGCCACCTCTTTTTACGGTGGTCCGTGTCGGCATCACTTAGAAAACGGAGAAACATTTTCGGCATAGGTGTGTCCCTGTCTTTACGACATTTCTCCAAGATCCCTCTCGTAGGTGAAGCCTATGCGCGGCTAGGAAGAAACGGGAGGGCGTTGGCACAGCTGACTTATACGGTATGTGTAAAACCTTTCGCCCTGCTGTGGGTGCCCCTTACGTGTATTGAAGGCTCTCGCAGCACACATAAGCACACTAAAAGTAGGTTACGTTTTCCTTGGTGTACACTATGGCACTGGAGCGCGTTGGCATGCGAAAGTTGGAACTAGGTGGTGTGCCGCAATAACGAAAAATTCATGGGGCCCCTTCCAATTAGTTATCATCATCATCATCAGTCTGACTACACCCACTGCAGGGCAAAGGCCTCTCCCATGTCTCTCCAATTAACCCTGTCCTTTGTCAGTTGCCGCCACTGTATCCCCGCAAGCTTCTTAATCTCATCCGCCCACCTAACTTTCTGCCGTCCCCTGCTACGTTTGCTTTCTCTTGGAATCCACTCCGTTACCCTTAAGGACCAGCGGTTATCTTTCCTTCGCATTACATGCCCTGCCCAAGCCCATTTCTTCCTCTTGATTTCAACTAAGCTGTCATTAACCCGCGTTTGTTCCCTCACCACTCCGCCCTCTTCCAATCTCTTAACGTTACACCTATCATTTTCCTTTCCATAGCTCGCTGCGTTGTTCTTAACTTAAGCTTAACCCTCTTTGTTAGCCTCCACGTTTCCGCTCCATAGGTGAGTACCGGTAGAATACAGATGTTGTATACTTTTCTCTTCAGGGATATTGGTAAGCTACCATTCATGATCTGAGAGAACCTGCCATATGCGCTCCACCCCATTCTTATTCTTCTAGTTATTTCCCTCTCATGATCCGGATCTGCGGTCACTACCTGCCCTAAGTAGACATATTCTCTTACTACTTCCAGCACCTCGCTACCAATTGCGAACTGCTGTTCCCTTGCGAGGCTGTTGAACATTACTTTGGTTTTCTGCATGTTAATTCTTAGCCCCACCGTTCTGCTCTGCCTGTCTTAACTGATTGATCATTCTTTGCAGTTTTTGTCCTGAGTGGCTTAGCAAGGCAATGTCATCAGCGAATCGCAAATTACTCAGGTATTCTCCATTAACTCTTATCCCCAACTGTTCCCATTCCATTTCCCGGAATACCTCCTGTAAGCAGGCAGTGAAGAGCATTGGCGAGATCATGTCTCCCTGCCCTGCCAATTCGTTATAACGAGGTCAAACTTACTCAGAGAGCATACTTTAAAAAATTACTGACGTGCTTCGCCGGAACGTGCTGCAGAGCGGCCTTTGTGTTCAACAGCCAAGACCGCGCCTACTTAACAGCCAGTGAGTGCCTTTTCAGTCGATTCTGGAGTAGAGTTGAATGATTCTATTCGAGTTTCTCAAAACCACCTGGTAATTCAACCTGCATGGTTAGCCGGAAGTGATAGCCTTATGGCTATACCGGGTAAAATTCTTTCTCCTAATTGTTCCCGTGGTGCTCTGTGCTATAAATTATTCACGTATTAGCATGTTTCAGTTCATCTGCAAAGAAATTACTTCTGGTGTGCGTATATTGAGAGCGCTATAAAATGGTGTAATTTCACACCGTATCGAGATTTTTTTGCGGGCTGTAAAGCAATAATGTTTAGTCAGGGAATCCACTGCGGATTTTTCTGATTGTTTCTAATTGGATTTTTCACTATTGCTAATTAAGCGAAATCGCTATGATGATTTCGTTTCAAGCAGTAGTCAAGGAAGTCATTACTTTAATCAAAAATTTAATTTCGCTCTGTCTGTCACTCTTTGCAACTTCGGCAGCGTTGTACATATTTTGGCCGAAACAGCGGATATACAGTAGTCACTTAAGGAAGCAATAGCGCCATTGTAACATGATTGTTCTGTGCACACTCGGGAGCCAACTAAAGAAGGTGTCCTAACGTGCAACGGCATTTTCGCAGTTATCCAGCTTTCTGATTCATACATAGAGCAGACAAGAACAGGATCAGCGCTGCCGTTCAAAAAACAATCATCAGTATTTAATAAAGCACCCGCGAGGTAACTACACATACATAAAGAATTTTCAGTTTCATTTTCAAAGTTCGCATGGGAAATCCGCCATTGCCGAACGACACAATGAAAGAAAAAAAACTCATATTTTGTTAACGCTACACAGCACCGATGCTTCTTGAATTAAGTGACGCGGGTCCGCTAAACCTCTCTTCTGCCCCCGCCCGCCGCACACGTGTCTTTAAGCGAGCCGCCGTCGTGAAAAACGGAGCTCGGAAACAATTTGTTCGGACGGTACAAGTAGTAAGCGAAAGCGATTTTATCAGTGAGCTGCTCGCGGAGTCTTTAAAGCGCAACGCAGGGAGTGCGTTGTTCACACCGCCCGCCTTTTCGCCGCAATCTCTCACGCCGCAATCAGTCACGCTGTGTGGCGCTGCAGGAGCGCGTGGTGCCCACCGCTCGTCACCAAGGGCACGGCGGGGGCGCGACGCGCTTCAGCGGACCTTCACGGCGCAGAAATGCGCACGTGCGGCATCACAAAAGCGCGTCAGTCCGTGTCCGAATGCGGCAAGCGGGATGACGGGGTGCGTCAGGAAGCCCGTCATTATTCCACATTACAGGGGGTGCTCGTTCACTGGGACAACAGCAGGCGCCCAGGTGGGAGACCTACGTGTGGTATGTTCTCGAGAGGAACGCAGAGCGATACGTCGTTCGTTGCAGAACATCGACATGTGCGTCCCCGGTGACGTCTGCCGTCGCACGGTCGCGTTAATATTTTGAGCTAGAAACGATTAATTTCCAGCTTCTGGGAGTGAACAGAGAATAGCGTTCAACGATGGTCCTTTGATTGAGGAGTGCCAAGACGCTCGTATGCGACCTGACCCAGGGATTATCGGAACCCGATTCACGAGAAAGCATATGAGCCGGCTTATTTCTGACAACCGCTGTACGACTAGGAATCATCCTGACCACTGACCACTGAGAGTTTCAACATAACCAAACAAAGTTTTCACCGTTTCACTTGCACCCTAACATACCACAATCGCACATACTCCAAAAAACTGGAATCAACACTCTGCTTTGTTTCTAGAAAAGTAATCCAGCGCTACTTTTTTAGGACGAGCGCACAGACAGAGATGGCATGGCATTGCTTTTCTAGAAACACGGCATCACTAACTAGCCCCGCAACGTATTTTATAAACACTCTGCTTACAGCGGCGATCTTGGGCGGATGGATCCCTGCCTCGTCTTGCCCTGCCTCTCCCGCCGTCCCGTCGCCATCAGGCTCCACCATTAAACCCTCCCCCCCCCCCCCCCCCCCCCCCTGCTCCTCACTGGGGTGGCTGGCTGGCGTAGCCTCACGGGATGGCCAGCCGGCTTTGAAGTGGCAAGCTGTGGACATCCTGGGTACTTGGCATTCGACCGCAGTAAAGTGGTTCTTGCAAAATTTTAGCGCGAAAAACACGGACAGAAAGAGTAGACGACACAAGCGCTGTGTCGTCTACTCTTTCTGTCCGTGTTCTTCGCGCTAAAATTTTGCAATATGTATGTCAACCAACTCCCCCAATATGCAGTACTGTCAAGTGGTTGTTCCACGTTCTTCATGGAGTGCTTTGGTTAGAGTTTATATACACGAAACCGTTATGATTACACAAAAGATAAGAGTTATTGCCACCAGCCAGTGATCATTCGCCGACTTAATATCCTTCTTCGGTGCAAGGAATTGATATCAGTATTTGCGTACATTGTCTCCCCGTGCAATCTTATGAGCGAAGCCACTCCCAACATTTTTGCACCAGGTGGCCACAGGTGGCGCACTCAAGAGCAACTGCTGCCCCTCCCACATGTCACATGGGGTTCAGGCCTACCTGGACAGCCCTGATTTTAGGCCGCAGGTGATTGCTAGAGTTGTATACTACTTTGTGCTATAATGCCGACTGTTCCGCCTTAGCGTGGAGGGACATACAGATGTGCAGATGTACAGATGTTGCTTTAGAGCCTTTTTCGGGAATTAGATACTTAGAATGCATTCGCAGTAGGAGCGCTCAAACCTGCGACTGGGAAACAGCATGATGCACATCGTTCCCTTTTCTCCGCGCATAAGGTTGTTGGATTTGTTCACCAAGAATTTTTAGGAATCACCGAGAGTGGAAAGCTAAGCTTGGCACTTGATCATTAACAACAGAACGTTGCAGTATACGTGGCGTCGCTTTGCAGCCTACAATTGAGGTTCGTGTATTTTTCCCCTCGAAAGAAAAACGTAAGTCTGCGTTCAGCGCCCCGCCATTCATTGCGCACTCCTCCTTTTAGCGCTTTTTTGGGGCTGCTACACAAATCGGCTCCTAATCGATCCAAGAACGAAACAAAGGCCAAATTCGAAAGAGGTAAGTTCAGTTTCCTGAGAGGAAAATGCGCGTAGGTGGTCCATATACGAACGAGGATGCACTGATTACGATGGAAACGCCATAGTTAGCAGACAAGCATAGCTTTTCCGCCTAAGCAACGGCCGAAAGAGATGCTGCTTGCTAGTCAGGCCTGAATAATCCGCTGCTACCCACAGGAAGCGCTGAATCACTGCAACAGCCGCAGCCAGCTGTTTTTCTGCATATCACACTTCAAAATCTTACTTCGGCCAAGCTGAATATTGAGCTGTAGTATGCGGTGACGGAAGAAGTAAGAGAATATGTCTTCTTAGAGCAGGTAGTGACAGCTGATCAGGGTCATGGGAGGGAAATAACTAGACGAATAAGAATGGGGTCGAGCGTATATGGCAGGCTGTCTCAGATCATGAATGGCAGTTTACCAATATCCCTCAAGAGAAAAGTATACAACAGCTGTATCTTACCGGTACTCACCTATGGGGCAGAAACGTGGAGGCTAACAAAGAGGGTTCAGCTTAAGTTAAGGACAATGCAGCGAGCTATGGAAAGAAAAATGATAGATGTAACGTTAAGAGATCGGAAGAGGGCGGAGTGGGTGAGGGAACAAACGCGGGTTAATGATATCCTAGTTGAAATCAAGAGGAAGAAGTAGGCTTGGGCAGGGCATCTAATGCGAAGGCAAGATAACCGCTGGTCCTTAAGGGTTACGGAGTGGATTCCAAGAGAAGGCAAACGTAGCAGGGGACGGCATGAAATTAGGTGGGCGGATGAGATTAAGAAGTTTGCAGGGATACAGTGGCCGCAACTGGCAAAGGACACGTTTAATAGGAGGGACATGGGAGAGGCCTTTGCCCTGCAGTGGGTGTAGTCAGGCTGATGACGACGACGACGACGACGATGTTACAAATACATGAACTTGCAGACTTTGTGCTTCCCTTCACCTTGTTAAAGGTCTCAGCAATTCCACGTCTTTCTGTGAATAAAAGCCGTCCGCCAGACGACTCTTCTCCTTCAGTAGAAAACTTTCACTTAAAAGCTCAACAGCAATAAATAAACAAGTTTTCTGGACAAACATTTATAGACTGCTAAGGAGTATTTTTGAAAACGACATGGCGCTGCAAGTATACGCATAAAAAAGGACGAGGAGACGAAGGACAGCCGTCAACGCACTATCCAAGCAACATATGTTACTGAAGTACAATGCTAAGGAGTATTAGTTTGTATTCGAATAATGCGTCATGTGAACTGTCGGCAAGGTAACTAACTACACACTGCAAGACGCCCAAAAAGGCGTGCAAAGGAATGATTGCGAGTTGATCCCTTACATTTAAGGCATTCTTATACCGACTGCTTGAACGTATATTGGAATGTAATCCCTACACACGAGGTGAATAGAGAAACAAGGAGGTATTGTTACAGTTCACTGAGTTTGCAGCTTGAAATAGATTATCTTGTCGATTCATCCACCACGGAATCTGGTGTCGATAACTCTAAAGCTTAAAATGTACTGTTTGTATGCGATCGAAATGTTCAGAAGAAAAAGGAACTGTTATCACAGGGTTTATATGCAGTAATTTTTGTTTTTACATTTTTCCTTATTTTTCACTTGCCTACTGAAAAAAAAAAAAGAAATCCGAGATATTTTTTTCGCCATCCGACACGCTACGGAACAGTTTCAAAGCTCGTTTCCGGAATTCGAGACTGCATTAATCGCGCTAGTTCTTGGGATTGCTATTCTGCTTTCTTTTGTATTTTTATTGAAGTTCACGAAAGCTTATTTCTTCACCCCTCACGCACGCGGCAACATACGTGAAAGTGAAGAAACGCGCGGGAAATTACTTCACGCCTCGACTAGCATCACTCCGCTTGAGTTCGCGACGCAAATACCCACATCTGTAAGAGCTCCCCCCCACCCCTCGAAACTGGTTTTGTTGGGACTCGAACCGCCCCACGCTACTCCAAGTGTACACAAGGTTTACCAATCAAGAGAGCAGACCGTAGGGAAAATGAAGCCTCGTTCTTCTTTTCTCTGTAACTTTTACGTTTTTCCCTTTCCTAGACACTTTTCTGCAGCCCTCGTCGCGTATAAGGCGCGTGGTGGTGTATTTGCATGATGGAAGATGCCCGGGGCAAACACCTCGCATTCAAACCCCCATCTCCCCTTCTTGAACGCTGGCGCATATCGAAGATAAACTACTTCGTTTCTCGTCCCAGTGAGATACGCGGAAAAGAAAATTTGCGTCTGAATATGCAAGCGGAGAAAAAAAAAATAATAAAGGCCTGCGTTTGCCTCAGAATTGAAAACGGGCCCTAAGGCGGCGTCTTCAAACGTCCAGCTGATACTGGGAGGCACCGATGTTTTCCCCGCCCCTATAGCTCCGCAAGTTTTCTTAAAGTAAGATCATTTCATGCAGTTCCTGCTTCGCATCTAAGCCCGTTGCTTACTCAGTGTCGTTGTTGTTACAGGTCTCCCGCTATGCGTTTTTGTGCGTCGAACATGCCTCTAGGAACTGACATATAATAAGAGAAAGAACTGAACGCTAAGCTTCTACCGCCTGCTTGAGTTTCCAGCATGCACACTATAGCTTGAAACTACAGCAGGAAGTACCAGTCGTCGTGTTCTCGCGAGGCTTTCGGGAAAGCGAATGAGAGAATGAATATTCCAGCAATAGAAGCACTCAGGAGTAAAGACGCACATCTGTGACGGCACGCTGGACGTGTGACTATCGCTTTGCAAAAAAAAAAAAAATATAATCAGGATGCCGGGTTCTCAAGTTGAAATACTAAGTACTGTTTTGTAACAACTGCTTATCAATCAATTTTGTTCTTTCCCATTTGTGAGTCCCTTATTCTATGCTGAATACACTTACACGTCGTACTGTTCGCTCTCTCTTCTGAGGCTAACCCTGACTTCATAGGCATCTAAGCGCTGACGTCATTGGCGGTATCAGCCAGCTGTAGTGGGACAAAGAAAGTAACCTCTCAACAATGAGGTTAGTGAGCGCCGGTTCAGTCCTTTGTTTTGTTTCTAAGAGTTTATGGCAAAATTCAATAGCAGTTAACTGACGCAGAAAGATCGGATGGTTGCCACGCAGTTTATGTTACAGGAGGTGTGGAACAGAAGCCTCTGTTCGCCGCAGATAAGCACAACAGGGAAAATTTAACACAATACACATGCACACTGTGAAAAGAAATTCATGCGTTTGTTTCTGCGTGCATTAATTACCAAGCAAAAAGACACTGTGTGTGCCACGAAATTCAGAAACAGCTGGCGACTGTCCGACAACACACTGTATCTGTAATAAGGCACAGAAATACATTTCTGAAACCAACCTAATTACATCTCGCTTGCCTAGTAGACTAATCATGGCGAAGAGTGATTGGCGAAGCATGATCAATGAGTTAGACAGGCAGATAAGGACGGTAGGTCTTAAAAGTAACACGCAGAAAACCAAAGTAATGTTCAACAGTCTGGCAAATAACAGCAGTTCACAAGTGGTAACGAGGTGAAGGAAGTGGTAAGGGAATACGTCTACTTAGGGGAGGTAGTGGCTGCTGATCCGGATCATGAGAGGAAAATAACTAGAACAATAAGAATGGGGCGGAGCGCTGATGGCAGGTTCTCTCAGATCATGAATGGCAGTTTACCAATATTCCTCAAGAGAAAAGTACACAATAGATGAATCTTACCGGTGCTTACGTACTGGGCAGAAACGCGGAGGCTAACGAAAAGGATTCAGCTTAAGGACAACGCAGCAAGGTATGCAAAGCAAAATGATGGGTGTAACGTTAAGGGACCGGAGCAGGGCAGAGTGGGTGAGGGAACAAACGCAGGTTAATGGCATCCTAGTCGAAATCAAGAGGAAGAAGTGGGCTCGGGCAGAGCATGTAATGCGAAGGCAAGATAACCGCTGCGCCTTAAGGGCAACGGAGGGGTTTCCAGGAGAAGGCAAACGTAGCAGGGGGCGGCAGAAAGTTAGGCAGATGAGATCAAGGAGTTTGCGGGGATACGGTAGTGGCAGCTGCCAAAGGATAGGGTTAATTCGAGAGACATGGGAGAGGCATTTACCCTAAAATGGGCGTAGTCAGGCTGATGATGACGATGATGGCGAAGGGTTGTTTTCGCTCCTTCTCTCTCTCTTACTTCGCTTCTTTGTTTTAATCTTTCTTTCTTTCTATGCTTTTTTGCTTCTTGTTCCTTCCTTCCTTCCTTCCTTAGTTTCTTTCTTCCTTCCTTCCATCCTACCTTCCTTAGTTCCTTCCTTCCTTTCTTTCTTTCTTTCTTTCTTTCTTTCTTTCTTTCTTTCTTTCTTTCTTTCTTTCTTTCTTTCTTTCTTTCTTTCTTTCTTTCTTTCTTTCTTCTTCTTTCTTTCTTTCTTTCTTTCTTCCTTCCTTCCTTTCTTTCTTTTTTTCTTTCTTCCTGCCTGCCTTTTTTTCCTTCTTTCTTTCTTTATTTCTATCTTTTTCTTCCTTTCTTTCTTTCTTTCATCTTTCTTTTCTCCTTTATTTTTTCTTTCCATCGTACTTTGTTTCTTTCTTCCTTTCTTCCTACGTTCCTTTTTATCTTTCCTCTTGCTTTCTACCTCTCTTTCCATCTTCTTTACTTTCTTTCCTTGCATCTAGCTTTCTATCCAGCTTTCTTCCTTTCTCTCTAACTTTCCTTCCTTTCTTTCTTCCGTCTTTCTTTCTTTGTTCCTTTCTATTTTTCTTTTCTTACGTTCTTTCTTCCTTTCGTTGTCCCTTCCTTTTTATCTTTCTTTCTTTTTATATTTTACTCTCACTCTTTCTACCTCCATTCCTTTCTGCCTTTCCGTCTTTCTACTTTTCATTCTTTGCTTCCTTCGCTCCTTCCCACTTTTAACGCGTTAACATTGGAAGGGTAAGCGAATGCGCAAATGGTATGCGCCGTCGGTCAGTAGCCATTGACAGGCGGCCCACCTCCCACGGTGGGTAAGATCCCCCCTGCCCACCGGGCTACGAGCGAGCTTAGTATTCTACCAATACGAACTTAGTATATCTCCTCGGATATAACCAACCTTAGTATGCCACCTCGGATACAACGGCCTTTCGTGTGTTAGCTTTGGTTATAACGAACCTTAGTATGCCCCCCCCCCCCCCCCCCCCGAATATAACGAACTTTCATGTCTGGACTTCGAATGTAACGAGGTTAGTCTGTTGACCTCGGATATAACAAACTCTAGTGTGTCAGCCTGGGGTACAACGAATGTTTTGCTGACAACGCATGCAGACAACCCACCGAGGATCGCCTAAATGTTTTCTCTGTATTTCGCTTTGTTCCTTTCTCTTTCTTTCTGTCTTTCTCTCCTTCTTTCTTTCTTTCTTCCTTTCCTTCTTTCTTTCTTTCCTTCTTTCTTTCTTTCTTTCTTTCTTTCTTTCTTTCTTTCTCTCTTTCTTTTCTCCTTTATTTCATTCTTTCCATCGTACTTTGTTCCTTTCTTCCTTTCTTCCTTCCTTCCTTTCTTTCTTTCTTTCTTTCTTTCTTTCTTTATCTCTCTCTCTTTCCTTCTTTCTTTCTTTCTTTCTTCCTTTTTTTCTCTCTTTCTTTTTTTCTTTCTTTCTTTATTTCAGCTATTATTTGTTGAACTATTCGCGAAGAACGTAAACATCTCAACGCCGACGACAGCAGCTTCTGGCGGTGAGCATTTATCGGTTGCTGATATGGCTCTTCCTGGCTGCTGCACTGAGGGCCCCAAATAGCACATGCATAATCCACTACAGCTTTGGGCAGATCTACTCCTTGGCACATTTCTTACATGGCATTAAAGGCTTGTTATGAAAGAAGATAACTTTTCAAAATGCCGTGATCCTATTTTTGCAACCATGCCACTAGTTTTGCCTCTGATTTCTTTGAACACTACTTGACTTACATATATTAAAAATATAGTAATAATATGTCGTAGTTTGGTAAAACTCCTCGTATTTATACTAAATGAAAGTTAGGGACCACTAATTTATACAAGTGGTTCTGTGCGCGGTCTTTATTTGCAGTGGTGTTATGTAACAAATCTGAAAAGAATAAAAATAGCGATTTGCACTTATTTCAGCCTTACACTTATTCTGAAAAGAATAAAAATAGCGATTTACACTTATTTCGCGAATATTTAACAGTGCGCCTACCTCAATTTTTATTCTTGCTACAGTAGCTTAAATAAGTTGGTAGAGTTATGAATAGGGGCAGGAATTTCCGGTTTAAAACTAAGCATGAAAGATAAACTTGCGTTAAATTCAATTTTGTAGCTTCTATTTTAATCAAAGAGAGTCAGTATCTAAGGCATATGCGCCACAGCTAGCTGGGTAATGAGTTGGTGAAAATTAACAAAAGACACGAATTGCAAAGCGGCGGGACAGTGCTGCATTTCGTTTAAGTGGCGCAATCGTGCGTTTCGAGTCAGTCCTTCGTTAGGCACGGAGGCTCAACCTCCTTGTCAAGCGTCGTCTCCTAGCACATCACTGTTCACTGTAATCACCCGCCTTTAGGAGTGAATTGGTTAAGTAGGTTTTCCGCAGCATGTAAGGACACTGACGCGAAACCGTGCTTAAGGTTCACGAAAAACGTGCTCTGGCTACTGCGACGGTAAGCCGACCGATACTTTGCTGCCGTCAACACACAGACCACGTGAACCCCCCATTTGGTAGAGATCTTCCTCTTGAGTTTTTCTAGTAAACTTTTTCAATGGCCCTATAGAGTTTGCTTTGACAAGCGTACGTCAAATACGACCATTTATGCACTAATTTTTTGTAAATGGAGTGCGCGAGTGGACAAAAAGCGAAATATAACATAAAGAGACTTTTTATCGAACAGGAAACCTACACTACACCACCGAACTAAACCTGTAATTTATCCCTCCAAAATAATATTCGGCCGATAAAAAGGAAAGACAATGTGGTTCTGAAATAAACGACGAAAAAGATCTGCCTAGTTTTCAAAATATAGAAATCAAAAAGTCGACATCGTAGCTATGACCAAGCCCATGTTCCGGGAAACAGATCAATAAAAACGAAAGGAGTAAATTTTGCTTTCTTCCTGACAATTGCGTGATGAATTTTTAGGGACAAAGACTGGTAACATAGAGCAGGATAAGTTGCGAACGACCAAGTTTCTTTAGGCGTCGCTGAAAGGCAAAGAAGAAACTAATTTTCGTTAACCGTGAGGTTGTGGCCTGCCACCTACAATTTTGCCCTCAGATATTCTGACAAGTTTAAGATTTCTACGAACACTTCCGAGTATATATAGCTCTTCTTAAGATGCAGTTCTTGCCATTTTTCATATTTTTTCTCTTGGTAAACAGGGCTTCTCGAATCCTGGCCTGTTGGCAGTTTCAAAAACCCTTTCCTGCCCCTCCCACCAACATTCTGCCTCGCCGCCGCTGCCGCTTACTTTGTGATTTCAGTAACAGCACCCTCTGTCAGTTAGCCTTCCTCGCTTCACGATGAACAAAAGAAATGCAAGCTAGAACTAGAGATGGGAAGGTCATCAGCTTCTACCGAGGAAAAATGTTCGCTTCCACGCACAGCAAAAAATACAAAATAACTTAAGATCGCCGGAGCGCCCGCGCGCCTCGCTTAGAGCGGCGAACTCCTCAGCTTGAGCGGCCCATCCTGGTCCGCGGCTTCCAGCGCCGTCCAAGGGCGGCGCAGTCGCTGCGGAGCAAACAATGCTCCGCTCAGTTATACACCGCGAGCGGGCACACACAAAAGCGCACTTACGAAACGCCGGGGCCAGCCGACGCCGGGGCCAGGGTGCAATTAAGTCGATCGGATGGCGGGAAAACGGCCGCGGGGGAGCCGCCGCGGCGGTGCGCGCGCCCGGAACGAGAAAAAAAGGGGTGGCTCATCCCGCTTTCCTCCTCGCCCTCTTCTCTTGCTCTTTTCCCCGTTTCCCGGCGCTCATCCCTTCCCTCCCTCGTCGGCGGAGCGGCCGCTCCGCTCCGCATGTGTCAGTTTTCTCACAGCGGTCAGGAAACGAGGATCGAGCGCCTGTTTTCTCGCGCGCGCCCTGCGCAAGAGAGGGCGGGGTTGAGTGAGGCCAGAGAGGTGCGGGCGTGAGGGCGCCGGCAAACAAGGGGGCCGCTTGCTGAAAGGAAATTACCCCGCTCCCGGGGTCAGCGTGGTCGTCGTCAGGACCGAGAGAGGGTTTGGGCGCTAAAGCACCTCGAAAAGTGACGCGGGCGTACACTGGAGGCCCACCGAAACGCTCGTCGTTTTTGACGCGCTCGTGACTGACTGAAGTGGGAAACAGCGTAGGACATGGGCTTAATTCGTTGTAGTTTGAAGCCACTCCGAACCTCGAGTTCGGAGTGGGTTCATTCGGCCGGATGTCGATCAGTCGCCCGGCCACTCTATAGATTCGACGGCACCGGTGTCGATCGTTGGCTGCAACTCGCAACACGAGAGTGATCGGTGTCTCAAGATAGGAGTAGCCACAAAATGACCTTCGCATACCCAAAGACATTCCCATCAAAACTTCATGTTAACCCAGCAACTTATAGACAAAATCCCAGAGGTATGCCACAATCTAACTAGCCTTTTTTTCATGTACTTACTGAGCTTTTGTCAAATGAACAGGCTAAACTGTTCTAGCAGTCATCGTCAGCTAATATGCGATTAAATTTATAAGAACTGCTTGCCTGAAGAGACCATGGTTAATATAAATCTGAAGGAATCAGAAACAAATTTCTCACGCCTTGCTTTAGCTCCGGGAGTTGAAAGTCGTGCAGCACACGTATTCATTGATCAACTTGAGATATGCCTGATTCCGAGCTAAAAATGTTATCACAGTCAGCGAAAACGCATTTATAAAAAGTTCTCACTTCCTCTGCTGCCGCCATCAGTTATCGAGCAGTATGAACGTACACTGCAGTGTTCACTAGGGCTTTAATCAAGGGTGACTGATTTCTCTGCCGGTGTGCAAATATTCCAAAGCTTCCAATGTGAATAGAACGTTACACACAAAACGTTTTTAAGCGATTCGAAAGCTGAGTGCGCTGTACATTTTGAATATTCTATGCACATCAATTCAAAAGAAATCGAATATCCAGGACTGCACTCAAAACCTGTTGTAGTCTTTGTCACGGGAAAGGCTAAAGGAGCTTCACCTGTTCAATATGCATGCAAATCTTGCACAATATAATTTTTTTCCGTAATAATTAAAGGAGAAAATTACTCATTAGCATCCACCCAAGCGCATCCAAATGGCTACAGCGGAAAACTATACACCTTCTACAGAAACTTCGTAGTTAAAGAAACATTCGTCCTGATACGGAGTTTGAACCCGGGACCACCGCTTCATTGCAGCAGTCGCTCTACCAACTGAGCTAACCGGGACGGCAAAATTATGGTAGGGCGAGAGTGCGAGGGCGAATTGATCAATAACTCGAAGTGGGAACAGTGCTGGTCAAACGTTTAGGGGAATCCCCCAAGGTGGAGTAAGTTTTTAATAAGGGAGCAAACTACAAAAGAAAATTGGTGGTAATTTGCTACCTTAATTATTACAAACTGGAATGCCCTCGGATGATTCCATGTAGAGTTGCGATCATAAATCTTAAGCCTCCTCGCAATGCCTCACAAACGACTGAGAAAAAAAAAATATTTCATTTTAAACGACTAAAACAAAGAGTGTCCGAAGCAGACGTTTATTTTAATTTCTTTGCTAGTTCAGAAGAAAACACTGCAATGTCTTGTTTCTTTGGATGTGGTATCAGGTTATTCATGTTGCAGAAACATCATTTAATGTTCTATTACTTCCTTCTGAATGACTGCATGCAACACATTATGCTCTCATTCTTCGTACCCGATGCGCCCGATTCGTAAGTTTCAATGTAAGGTTTGACGACGCTAGACTATTACTCAGAAATCCTTATTCTCGAACTCCTGAAAACCTTTCTTTCTGAGCGTTGTTCGCTTCTTTTGAATGTTTTGTATCGTTCTGTGAAAGACTATAATATTTTGCGCCTTGGTTCCATTTTGAAAGCCTTTAATTGTGTGTTTCCAAGGCACACATTATTTGCTCTAGTCTTATGTCGTGCATTATTTTATTGCTGACTTCTTTTGGATTATGTTTATTTCATGCTTCTCCGTGCTCAGCTTCACAAAGGCCAAGAGATTGAAAGTGACAATTTTGAACAAAACTATTTGAGCGCATTACGCCCCGTCGTGTGTTATGTCGTCTACAGCTTGCATTTTTTTTTAAATGTTCTCATAATCAAGCAATGAATGATAAGGACAATTTGATCGTTTTGTGGTTGCATCATAGGCTCCACATTACAATGCCGCGTGTGAGTTACATTCGAGAGGATCGTAATTTCCGCCTTTTCTATGTGCCATTGCAGTTGCTACACTGGCTACTGTATAGATTCGTGTGAAATCGAAACTTTAATGAGAGAGGCAGTTGCGCACAGCAATGCGTCATAACGTCAATAACAAAAGAGGAAGTAAGGAAAGCCTTAGGAGCACTGCAAAGGGGAAAAGCAGCTGGTGGGGATCAGGTAACGGCAGATCTCTTGAAGGGTGGAGGGGAGATTATACTAGAAAAACTAGTCACTACGTATACGCAATGCCTTATAACCTCGAGCTTACCAAAAGCGGGGAAGAACCCTAACATTATCTTAATTCATACGAAAAGAGACGTCAAGGACTTGAAAAATTCCAGACTGATGAGCTTACTGTCCTTTGCCTGCAGGGTAGTCACTAAGGCAATCACTAATCAGTCAAGGCAACCTTACACTTCATACAACCAAATGATCAGGCAGGCTTTGGCAAAAGACGTTCAAGAATAGATCATATTCACACCATCAATCAGATAATAGAGAAAGAAATGCGCAGAGTATAACCAATCCCCGTATATAGCCTTCATTGATTACGAGAAAATGTTTGGCTCAGTCGGAACCTCAGCAGTCATGCAGGCAATGAGGAAACAGGGTGTAGGGGTGCCTTATGTGAAAATACTAGAAGATATCTATAGCAACTGCAGAGCTACCTTAATCCTCCGTAAAGTCAGCAATAAAATTCGAACAAGAAAGGGTCTCAGGAAGGGAGACACGATCTAGCCAATGCTATTCACCACCTGTTTACAGGAGGTATTTCGGGGCCTGAAATGGGAACAGTTGGGGATAAGAGTTAATGGAGAATACGTTAGTAATTTGCGATTCGCTGATGTCATCGCCTTGCTAAGTCACTCAGAACATGAACTGCAAAGCATTATCAATGAGTTAGACAGGTAGAGCAGAACGGTGGGTGTAAAAATTAACATGCAGAAAACTGAAGTAATGTTCAACAGCCTCGGAAGGGAACAGCAGTTCGCAATTGGTAGCGAGGTGCTCTAAGTGGTAAGGGAGTACGTCTACTTAGGGCAGGTAGTGGCCGCTGATCCAGATCATGAGAGGGAAATAAGTAGAAGAATAAAAACATCGTGGAGTGCATATGGCATGTTCTCTCAGATCATGAATGGCAGCTTACGTATATCCCTGAAGAGAAAAGTATGCAGCAGCTGTATCTTACCGGTACTCACCTATGGGGCGGAAACGTGGAGGCTAACGAGTGAGGCTCAGCTTAGGTTAAGGACAACGCAGCGAGCCATGGAAAGAAAAATGATAGGTGTAACGTTAAGAGATCGGAAGAGGGCGGAGTGGGTGAGGCAACAAATGCGGCTTAATGATATCCTAGTTGAAATCAAGAGGAAGAAGTGGGCTTGGGCAGGGCATGTAATGCGAAGGAAATAAAACCGCTGGTCCTTAACGGAGTGGATTCCAAGAGAAGGCAAGCGTAGCAGGGGTCGGCAGAGAGTTAGGTGGGCGGATGAGATTAAGAAGTTTGCGTTGATTCTATGGCCGGAGCTAGCAAAAGACAGAGTTAATTGGAGACGCATGGGAGAGGCTTCTGCCCTGCAGTAGGCGGAGTCAGGCTAATGATGATGATGACGATTACAGTTGCTTCATTTTTTTGACGGCTTTCTCCGAACGTTACTAAACTATGCTCAGTGTGTACAATTCTTAAGGCCCTGAGTTGGGCCTTTGTCGGCCTTAGCTCTTTCTTCAGACTTCACAGCACTACTGACAGATTGTACGGACAATTAATTACCAACGTGCGGATGGCGAAGAGAATTCATGCAAATGAGAAACGCGGTCTTCTTTCTCGAAACGGGGCAGTAAGTTTTCTGTGCTGTCCTCCTTGATAGAAATTATTCTGAAGCGGAGAATAAATTGTCCTTTTTCGCACACAAAGAATCACTTTCAAATGCATTCCGACCCGCTCAGTTTTTCAGTGAACATTAGAAATGCAGTTCCTACTCACGCTGTATATATATACTTCCTGTGAACCAAACGCCCTACCTGGAATAAAACAGAAAGTTGAAAGAATAGATGACCCCCGATGCCCCGAATGGTTATCTTGTCCTCGACCAAAATGATAAAATCACTGCGCTGTGCGGCGCGAGTGAATTCTTTTAGAGAATTCACAATCATTGTAATTTTGTTCCTACCTGCACAGGAGTACCGACTAACAAAAAAGAAAAGAAAGGCAGTGCTTTTCTAGAAGATTTTTTTCTTTATTTCATGGGGGCGACCCTCATTTTCTGCCGTCCCTGCTCCGGAGACCGTTTTTATGCAGACAGATATGTATTTTTTTCTTTTCGTACGCGCAGTCATTGTGCCAGCGTGGGCGTGCGCTTCTGGGAGAGTTGTTCGGCAGAAAACTACGGAGGCGGGCGTAGCACAAGAAGGGGAGTGCCCAGGCCGCGTTAAAAAAAAAAAGAAAGAAAGAAGCAAATTCTTCCGGGGCGAAGTGTTCGTGATTAATGAGGTCGCCCAACAGAGCGGGAAGATGTCACGATGCTGTGTCTCGGGTCGTTTGTCAAACGTCTTCGCGTGGCCGCTTGTGCTGCCACGCTCCCTTTTTTATCCAGTGAGCAAACCTTCATCATTGCAGACCTGCGCGCAGTGAAAGGACGCATGAACATCTTTTGTGCGTCATGGGTCTCCGGCGCGAGACACTCTCGCTTCGCAAGAAAGGCAAAGATTTCGTGGAAAGTGCTTCTCAGGAGAGCAATTTTCTGGCGCCGAAGGCGGAGCAAAAAAGCGAGGTCGCGGCCCTTCAGGGTCGGCTATAGCGCAAGACTCGAGTGATCGGGGCGTCGTGACATTTGCTTCGCGGACATCGCGGGGTCACTTTGACGTCGAAACCAAGAGCGGTACGCTCCCGTGGCCGCGCTATTTTTTGCGTAGATTGTGTCGCGGCATCGGATCAAGGGATTACAAAAAATAGAACATACCTTCTACCTTTTACAGGGCATATGTTCCTGCATAAAAGGATTCCTTGAAATAGTCCGAATAGAAAACGCTACTTCAGTTCCATACAAGGTGTTTCACCTAGGATTTTTCATAGTTTTAAAAATACGTTTTCTGAGTTAGAAGAGCACCTTTTTCGGAATAGCATTGCCAGAGATATAGTACATCAGAATACAGCTAAGACAGACTAACTAGCAGGCTCCTTAATTTATGCTGAATAGTTAACTTTTTAACTATTACTGCTAGACTCCTTAGTTCTTGAGGGGAGTGCAGCCCAAAGTAATTAATATTCATATCAATTTTTGGATTAGTGGCCTAACAAATTCTGGCTATTTAGACGAGTTACTTGCACTGGAGAGGTTGCTTTGCCTGCAAGCTTCATGAAAGCGCATGTATTTTTATTGTTTATTGTTTTCTTGTCTTGTCTCGTTTATTGTTTTCTTTATCACTAAGCCGATTGCTGGGCTTTATTTGTCAGGCAGGTTCTTCTAAGCAGTAGATTCATTCTGATCAGAAAGTGCTACCTGTCGGGAACATAATTGCATTAAAACTTGCGTCCTGGCGTCACGCGCAAATACGTAAATGTGGTACAAATAACCTTATGCCAAATATTCGCGGCTTTACAGTTGAAGGAATATTGAGGAATATTTCATAAAATTAATGCACTCACTAAGAATTGATTCTAGGTGTGCTCAAGTTAATTCGCGCGACCAGAAGAAGGCCATTTGCGGCTGAAAAAAAAAATGTATTTAAAGGGCTTAAAAAGCCAAGCTGCGGCTCACCCGTAGTCACACCATGAAGAAGGGACCAAGCCGGTCCCGAAACGTTGTGTTTTTCCAAAATTAACTTGGTTGGCGTCAGTAACCTTTCTCCTAAATTCAAAAAAATTTCTCACCACTCTTGGGACGTCTACTCCGTGAAGGTCTGGTTGCCATCGTTTTGAAGTGAATAGCAGTGTTGCATATTGACGCTTTTCACGAACTACGGGGCTCACCTTTTTCGGTCCAATAGGGCGGCGTTACTGAAGACTGCTTCGAGGCTGAATCAAAAGTATAGGGTTGCACTTGTTTTAGAATTTCGCGATATACCCGCTCTTGTCTGTCAATAGTAGCGGCCTCGAGCGAGCCAAGCAGCCTCTTATCTCTAGGGCATAAAAGAAGTATATGAGAGAAAAGGAGGAAATCGCTGTCTGGTCTCTGAATCATAGAGTTTCTTACTATTACCTAGAGGGAAAGCTGGCGGCGCTGCACTTCAGCCACCATGGACGCGCAAAGCATCATGGGGCGGTGAGCTACTTGTTGCGGCACAGTCATAGTTTTTGGGGAGCACGGAGTGGCACTACTAAGACGTTTCATTTCGAAAACGCTGTTCGTGTGTGCGCAGACGACTTTCGCGCGAACGCAGTGGGCAAAACCCATAGTAGTGAAAACGCGACGACACACAACGCCAATAAAAGGTTTCACTTTTCCGAAATGCCATTAAAAAACCTCTTAAAGTATCTAAGCAACAACATTTTTTTTAAAACATATTTACTTTTAAAAGTGTTCCTGTTAATTACGAAATATTAGTTTTTTTTAGTGTTCATCTCTTGGCCAATAGGAAAGCTAGTCATGTCTTATTTTGGGCAAACTTTGCACTTAAATGCTTTTCTGCTCGTTTGTTGCAATCATTAGACAAGATATTGAATGTTAGGACGTTTGTAGTTATCAAAAAGCTTTATTTTTTTATTATTTTTTGGCCAAAAGTTGCAGTTCCGCAACAAGTAGCTCACCGCCCCATGATGCTTTGAGCGCCCATGGTAGCTGAAGTGGTCACGTGGGGTCTCCATGCAAACTCCCATAGACGGGTCGCCAACTTTCCCTCTAGGTAATAGTAAGAAACTCTATGCTCTGAATACCGCTGGCGTGAATTAATCCGGAGCGGAACGCGGTCGATGTAATTCACGCTTTGGATATAATTTAAATTCATGACATCGACAATGAATACTCTTGTACAACGGCAAAAGAAAAACCTCAAGGTTAGGTTAGGCAAGATTAAGCGATTATCACTTTTTCGGAGTTTTTGCAGTGTATTGGAAGGTTGCTTCTTGTACCTGTCCTCATTGAATTTGTATGCTCATGCAGCCGGTCACTGAGGCGTGGCCCGGTCTGACCGCGTATGCTTTTTGCCAGAAATAACCGAGCAACAGGATTTTTGCTCATCAACCGCATAACGGAGCCTTTACGGCACCCCTGAAGACCGAAAGATGTCAAAACTTGAGGACAAGGGTATACTTTACACAGAATCAGAGCCTAAGGGATGCCATAAGTGCTTCGCTACGCGGCTGAGAAACAAACCACCGTTGCCCGGTTACTTTTGGCAAGGACTGTACGTGCGGCATTACTTCAGTGGTATCTTACACGTATACGACTTGTCTACCTTTCCGATCTGCATCACTTTCTCGCCTTTCTTCGCAGAAAACATGCCAGAAAATGTCGTCATTCACAGTCGCTTGAGTTTTAACTGAAAAAAGTGCGCCCTTTTGCGCTTATTGGTGCTTCGAACTTTTTGTAACACGTTGCACTTTAAATATAAATATACATTTCAAGTCGCGTGTACAGCTCGAAAGCGGTGACAATGAAGTCGACTTTTCTACGCGCTGTTTTCCGAGATCTTCTAACGGCGCCTATGGAATGAATGTAAGGCCACTATGACATTCTTTTCTTTCGATTCTAATGTAATCTTGCCATCCGCCCGTCTGTCTGATTCCAGTGACAGCGCTGTCATGGGTCAATTGAAGTCCTAAGAAAAAATGAGAATGAAATGGCACAACTCCAAGAAAATCATTGCGTCGTCCTCCAGCAGTCACAGAGGCAGTCAAGCCCGAAACTCTGAAACTCTTCTCAGGCGCTTTCTCAAGCGCTTAGTCGAGATAAATTAATTAACTTTTTAAATATAGCTTGAAACGTTCAGGCATCAATAGGAAACTTGTGGAGCTCCATGAATATTGTCCACCCCAGGCACTTTCTACGAAATGGACCTAGCGTGTCCGTTTTTATTCGGGGAAAAACGAAAGCCCGCGGAGTTTAAAAAAATACCACGTGACAGGCGCTCCATGCGCCCGAATGCACCGCGATTACAGGGCTCTCCTCCGTGCTTTGTAGAAAACATCACTCGCTTCGCGCCTTTCGTGCTGCCCAGGTCAGAGCTTCGCGTGGTACTTGGTTCCAAGATAAGCGCCAGTGGGTATGCGCGGCAGTTGAAATAAAGCGCGGCTCCCATTTCTGCGGCGATAATTGCGCTCTTACGTAGCAGAATGCATGCGACGGAACGATAACAATCCCATGGGTTAGAATTTGGGAGCAAGACCCAAACAAGCAAAGACGCATTATAACAGGCTTGAGAACGTGGTGTGAATTACGCTGAAATATGGGAGCAGCGCTTTAAACTGCCGCCCGAACCCACGGGCGCTTGTCTTACAAGCACAAGGCGAAGCTCTGTCCTGGGCAGCACGAAAGCTGCGAAGCGAGTGATAACTTTTACAAAGCACGGATGAGAGCGCTGTAATCGCAGTGCATTCCGGAGCATGGAGGGCGTTGTCACATGGTATTTTTGTTACGGAAGAAACACTACGCTAGGTGTGAGCGATTACGCGGAGCCCCTGAGAGCCCCAACTATGCATGCGCGAGGAGCGAGTGTGAGACAGTTACTCAATAATATCCTTTCCTCGAATACAATTGTCATTTTCTTCATTACTGCCCCTCTTTTTCTTTTCCTCTTTCCCTCCCACTTCCTCCCTTCCTCTACGGTGCGGTTCAGGTGTCCACCCAGATGACAGAGAATTACTGCGGCATTTCCTTTCCTCAAAAAGCGTTGCGTTCAAAGGGCAAGGCATCGCGCCGAACGGGTGGTGGCGTTCCGTGGACTCCGTGGCAGCGCTACAACACGCTGTCGCGTTCCACTCCTAAAGGCGGAGCTTAAGCGTCATAAATTAGCAGGTAGTTAGTGTTTAGTCACTAATCAGTAATTACACATTAATTAGTAATGTGTAATTACTTTGTGACTAGTACTTAATTATGTGTGACGTCACCAGTGCCACAGACGCAGTCAAAGTGGTGCGGAAAACGCTTTCGCCGCACTTTAGACAGTCAAAGTGCCCCCTGAGAAGCCGCAGTCGCTGCGATTGCCGCGCCGTTGCTTCCGCAATTCTACTCGGGATGGCCAGTGGTCAAACCAGAGCCAATTTTTTAAACTCTGCGGGCTTTCGTTTTTCCCGAATAAAAACAGTCACGCTATTTGGTTGGAAGTGCCTAGGTTGGACAATATTTGTGGAGCTCCACAAAATTCCTAAAGACGCCTAAACATTGCAAGATATATTTAAAAAGGTAATTAATTTATCTCGACTAATTATTCAAGTATGACAAGCAAAAAAATGGTGTTGTAACTTTAAACAAACCCTAACAACAAGCACGCGATTTTATTTCTGAAAAACCCTTCGGTTTCTTTCAGTATCTTGGTCCAAGTTATCTGGGACACCCTGTATATAGTACTTCATGAGAGGGCAGCCGCTACAGTTTGGTTGGCTTCACCGCACCACACCATTGTAAGGTGGAACATGAGTACGAGAGATCAAACGTCGCCCTCAAGCAGACCCCAAGTTTACCTTGGCGCGCGGTACCCAAGGCCACGCAGCCGACGCATCTAAGCGAGCGGAAAGTACTCGAAGAGCGCCGCTAGGTGAAGCCCCTCTTGCCGGGCTGCGGCGCACAGTTCAGTGAATCGAACGGCTAGCGAAATTGTAGTTCGATGTACAGCGCGACTTTCCTATACTCTTACAAGAAATTTCAAGAAGATAATCTGTGTGTTCGATATAGCCAGTATTCCGAAATATGAGGGTTCGATATATCCGGTGTCGACTGCAATTCCAAGTAATGTCACAAGTGATCCAGGGTTATCAGATGTTCAGAACAGCGCATTGAGCGCGTCAGCACATGAAAGAAAAAATGATCCCGCGTTCGCACTACCTCTTCGTTGTTTCTTCCTTTTTTATTATTTTAGTTTATTTTTCTCGACTCACTTTCTCTTTACGGAGCGAGACCTAAAGCATCATCGAAAGTGTACCAGCTAGTTCGGTCTACTGTCCGCGTTGGCGCTGCGCAGTCTTAGCAGGCAATTAGTTAAAACTGAGTGCGCGAAAGCACGAAGGCCTGATTACCGAGACGCGAAGCAATAAACGCAAGCAATCCCGTCGCAACATTCCCTTCGCTCTCTGCCCGATTTCTCTTTCGCAAGCAGCTCCCACGAACGAAAACAAGCGCACCAACCCTGCGGCTCTCGCTTCATTAGCATCACTCTGCATATCGCGCGCCCTGTTCGGGGACAAAGAAGAGAGACAATAAACAACAACACTACGGCAGCGCGTCGGAGCTTGCGGCGCCCTCTATTCATCAGTGGAGGCGAAAAACTTTTTAGCCCCACCCGAGCAGCCACTCTTCCGCACTGTTTGCTAAGCAGCGGCGGTTAGAGTATACATATTTGTGTACACCTTTTTTTTTTCCTGCTTTTCCGCACCACGGCGCCGCAGTTACCGCAGCCGCCTAGCTGCAGATAAGTTCGCAACATCGCACGCCTTTTCGCTAGCGAAGCACGCTTCCCGACGGAGCGCCAAATTGAATCGCATGGAAATGGGATTATTGTGGGCGAGCCTCCTAAAACAAGCGCTTGTTCGGGTCTATGCCAGGCGCGCTTCAGCTTATTATGCTCGCATGCCTCATTGGCCCGCTGTGTTTAGCATGAACGCGCAAAGTCCCTTTCTGTGCGTGCTATTGTTGCCCCGTTGTATGCGCGCTCTACATCCCGCCTTCGCGAGGCTGAAGCGCACAGCGGCGTGAAGATGAATGAGGATAAGAAGAAAGAAGATTTCGTTGTTCGTGGCGATAAGTTGCCAACGGGATAGCGCGAGTTGAGCGCGCTTGTTTTTCGCTTCTTACGCGCGCGTTCGGGATTGCATGCAAAGGCGATGGCTGCGTCATGCGCATAACTTATTCGGCGCTCCCGATTTGTATGTCTGCGCGAACTACCGAAGCTCTCAGCGTAAGCGTTCAGAAAACTCTCAAGCCTGCGCGAGCTTCGCTGGATTACCCTACAAAAGTGATATCGGCGCAGTTTCCTAAAATAATTTGTGCGTCGAGAGGCTGAGAGGGTGGAAAGATGTAGCAAGGCTCCATTACAGGGAAAACCGAGAGAAAGAGATGTTGGCCAGCGATGGTTACAGCTCTCGATCCTTATCTTAATGCGATATTAATCTCAAGCTGAGTTTATCGCTTCGAGAAGGGAAGATGCAAGCTGCTCTCGAACGCTCGCTTCTCAGCGACAACTTCTCTTTGTTTCTCCTTAGAGGCGCGACAGTTTAGCGGAATTAAGGGATCCTCTAGCTGCGAGGCATCGGTAATCTTACTATTTCACTGATCGCTTTTTAATGGACTATGAGTTCCATCTTGACAAAAAAAGCGCGCTCTTGATTTTGCATTATTATTTGTTTTTACATTCATTACAAACACTTCACTCTGTAGGAAAATACAATGTGCAAGCTTTGATTGTTTGTTTACATTAAGTAAATAAACAACTAAGCAGATCTGGAGTTGGGGATCAAGAACGTATACTTAAATTTCTGTTTCTTGCGGTGATGCGTTTTAAGGCTCGCGGTACTAGCGCAGCTTATTCGAAGCACCTTTATCAGTATTATGCTTCCGATGGCTTTAATGGCTATAGAGAAGTACAGCGGTAGCGGTAACGTACCCCCAACGCTAGCGCTGTACTACTGCGTACCGCGCGCCACCAGTGCCGGCGCGCTTAATGGTCTCGGCGCGGATAAAAATAAAGCATGCGCGCAGGGGGGCTGGCTAAAATTGGTCAATTGATAAATTGGTTTTTGAGGGAAGGAAATGGCGCAGTATCTGTCTCACATATCACGGCGGACACCTGAACCGCGCCGTAAGGGAAGGGAGGAAGGTAGGAGTGAAAGAAGAAAGGGAGAAAGAGGTCAAGTAAAACTCTAGTTTGGGCGAGTTGGTTCATGATGAAATAAAAACTGGTATGGCGCAAGGAACGGGGACACAGAAGGCACACAAAACACAGGACTGACACAGGACTGACTGGAGAAAGAGGGGCCGTAGTGGAGGTCTCCGGAATAATTTCGACCACCTGGGGATCTTTAACGTGCGCTGACATCGCACAGCACACGGACGCCTCTTCCGTTTCGCCTCCATCGAAATGTGGCCGCCGCGGTCGGGTTCGAACCCGGGTACTCCGGCTCGGTGGACGAGTGCTTTACCACTGAGCCACCGCGGCATTCTCGGACAGTTTGCGCATGCGCAGTGGCAGCGTGTGGAACACGGTACGCAGTAAGCGGCGGCGCTATGCACTGTAATAAAAGTATCTATTAAGTTAGGGTAATGCTCACGCCGCGGCTAACTAATTCAACTGCGCACTCTAGGTAATTTGGGTGCACCTACATTACAACTGCAATTGCTTCGAATGAAATGCTGTTTGTCCTGGAAGTGAGGTGTACGCTACAGAGTTCCTCCAGCAGCGTAATGCAGCGGTTCATCAACATTCATGAACGTGTTGTGTGTCATCCGAACCAGCTGAAACCTAGGCGCGGTGCTTTTCTGTAACTTTTCGGTATGCATAGTAATCAACGCAAAGATGCAATATATTAGCCATATATGGTATGTACAGGTGTAAATAACCCACTCCTATCTTGATCCTGAACCGGACTGAGAGTATGTTAAATAAATAAATAATGATGCTAGGTTTTTTTGGCGCAAGGGCATCTAAGGCTAAAGAGCGCCAGAGTATAAATAAATGAATAAATAAATTATACGAGGCTCACTGCCTTCATCAACATCTGCCAGCATTCCAAAGACTGCTTCTGCAACAGACGATTGGTAATGGCTAACAAAATAGACCGAGTCGGAAATTCGGACATGACCATGTGGTAATACTACTCTGCTAGGGGGTGTCCACCAACTGGAGTAGTCATAGAATGCGAGCACCACTAATTTCTGAAAATAAACAAGCTCCCTAACTGCAAGGGCAAAGTTATTACTTGATGTTACATAGGAAAGTGACCGACAATGACAATTATCCTCCCTGTTCATTTGGCTGGTTGCATAACGTACTCGCGAAAACGAAAACACCTTCCTCTAATTGGCATTGTTACTTTCTGAAAATTGCTCAAAGTCTAATTCTAAAGTCCGTATTAGTGAGGTACGTTGTTAGTCATTCTCGTGTCCTTTGTTACCGCCAATGGTCGCGACCTTACCGAGTGTCACGTCTTTGCTACGCGGGACAAGAACTCATCGTTTTGCAACAGTAGTGATCCCGCGTGTTGATTGTTACGATAAATTTCTCTGGGTGTCTACGGCACCTCATCCCGAAACGTTCTAGTCGCCTTTAAACTAAGCGCCCCCCCCCCCCCCCCCCCCCACTCCTCAATAAGGGATCAGCCTAAGTTGAGGTCAACGTAGCGAGCTATGGAAAGAAAAATGATAGGTGTAACGCTAAGAGATCGGAAGCGGGCGGAGTGGGTGGGGGAACAAACGCGGGTTAATGACATCCTATCTGAAATCAGGAGTAAGAAATGGGCTTGGGCAGGGCATGCAATGCGGAGGCAAGATAACTGCTTGTCCTTAAGGGTAATGGAGTGGATTCCAAGAGAAGGCAAGCACAGCAGGGGACGGCAGAAAATTAGGTGGGCGGATGAGATTAAGAATCTTGCGGGGGATACGGTGGGCGCAGCTGGCAAAGGACAGGTTTAATTGAAGAGACATGGGAGAGGCCCTTGTCCACGAGTGGTTGTGCTCAGGTTAATGATATTGATGATTATGATAATGATGATGACACCACCAAGTGCAACTGGTTGGTAACCCCTCTGCCAAACTCACTTTCCGTTGAGAGCGTAACTTCGTCCAAATAAATAAGTTAGTCTTTAAGCACGTATCCGTCCCTATTTGTTTTAGTGCCCTCAACGCTACGTGACAGTATAGGCACCCTGAGCATCTAACCCTGCGCTACGTGCGCGCCATTCGCGGCAGCGCACACGTCTCCGTCAAGAAGACGGGAGTGTTGTAACAGCTTCGTAAGATTGAATGCGTCGTCAAGAAGGGGCTGTACACCCTCTCCTTTGGCATCATTCGCACCCCAACACAAACGGATTGTTCCATTGTGGGATCCAACCTAATTCTAAGAAATTTTCTAGGAAGCAAATTTTGCGGGTTATTAACGCGACAGTAGGAGGACACACGAAAGCGATGGATTCAGCTCGCTCGTAGTCAGAAGCAATTTTGCGTTTTATTTTTTCTCCATATAAATGTGAGGACACTTACGCTTGCTAAACTTGTAAAATTTTCAAAATACAGCCTCCATGGACAACCTTTTTTGGCGCTATACGGTGAGAGGTACGAGCGCGTCTTCGGTTTTCAGCGGTCTACAGGCGGCTCGCGTGCTCCGTCGATCGACTGCTACCCACAGATATCCCTGAGGGCAGCTCCAAAAGGCAGCTTCCGCACATAGTGATAACTCCTTTACCCTGACGGTGTGGCCCATCCTCGAGCTCTATTGAGTAAGCAATATACCCTGCACACACTTATCAAGCATTAGCTTGGCAAACCTGCCCTTCTTCCCCTAGTAGCAACCAGTGGCCTAAACCCTAAATCCCTTTACCGCGACCACAAGGCACGGCAGCAATGTGCAGGAAAGACAAAAAGCATTATTACGACCTCTGCTTCAAAGCTGCAGCCAGGATTCCCGCCTCCGAATCAAGCGGGGTTGTAGTGGGGAAGGAAATTTATCTGTGCAGGCAACACGGATAAAGCTGCAAAGCACAGCGTGAGCACGAAATCTTAACGCGTCCCGGTATACTGGAAACCATGAGAATAATTGCGCGACTTCAGAACCGAGCCAGATTTGCCTCTTCGTATGGAGATACGACGGTTCTATGATCTCCTCATGAGGCAGAAGGTTTCGCTCTTGAAGACGTCGAATAAGCAGGTCTGTGATCCACAGCGCAAGTTCTTTTTGAGGAGTGAAAAGCATCTAAATCCGACGCATCACTCGAGGTAAATACTACCAAGCTGCACACTCCTCAAAGTTGTCACTTGTGCAGGCTCTTACAACTTCAGCTGTACGACAAGAGCTTGTAAGATGGAGTATATATCTAGACACTCTGCAGGCTTGCGGAAGGTTGGTTTGGGAAAGCATGTCACTGCGCTCGAAGATGGCAAGAGCGGTCACGTGTTCTAGCAGGAGACTTGCATTACCTCTGCTGTTCGCACCAATAAAGTGTTTGCAGGGACAAAGTTGTGCAAACAAAGTATAATGTGCGACCATCACAACACTGGCTTCGAGATATCGTTATTAGAGACTTAAGAGAAGTTTATTTAGACTTTGGAGCATAAAGGAACAGCAGTCCCTCTACAAAAACAAAGAAAGATACATTACGGCAACCGATGTCGCCCGGTGCACACAAACTCACAAGGGACGTAAGTGTCCAAAAACACAAGTTGTCCAAGAAAGTTCAAGAGGGCCCATATGCGCGGGGGAAGCACGCCGGGTGGAAAACCGCGAAATCCAAACAGCGCTAGACAACTGGCCATGTTCGTCTCCTCTCCTTTCTGGTCCAGTTACCAAGCATATTGGTGCCTGCTTTCCCGACACCCTTGTAGGACACATCACTTCAATCGCTGGATGTAGCTTCATTCAGGTCGCGATAAAGTAATCTAAAAAATTTTGCCCCCAAGGAAATCGTGGACATCATTTATGGGCTAATAACCTACTGCTATGACAGCGGAACGCATTTCATAGACGCCTTCCCTACCGCATCAGGTGCGGTGGTGGGGTAGCTTTCCTGTCGAGGGAGCACAACTGGCTGACCGCAAGCCGACGATGGAGGTACCTGGCGGGCGGGGGATGTCTCTGTGTCCTATTTGTGTTATTTCCAGGGGTGCCTCTTAGCAGGTTGCTGCAGCCCTAATATATTTTTACGTACAAGATCAAAACTAGGTTATGAGGCCCTCCGTTGTGAATTCATCACCATCAACCTGACTGCGCCCACTACCTCGCAAAGGCCTCTCCCAAGTCTCTCAAATTAAACCTGTGCTTTACTGACTGCGGCCACTGTATTCCCGTAAACTTCTTAATTTCATCCACCTATTAACTTTCTACCGCCCCCTGTTACACTAACCTCCGCTTAGAATCCACTCCGTTACCCTTAATGAACAGCGGTTACCTTGCCTTTGCAATACATGTCCTGCCTACGAACATTCCTTCCTCTTAGTGTCAACTAGGATGTCATTAACCTGCGTTTGTTCCCTCACCCACCTTCCCGCTTCCGGTTTATTAACGTTAAACCTAGCATTTTTCTTTCCACAATTCACTGCGTTGTCATTACCTTTTCTTAGGCATTTTTCGTTAGCCTCCACGATTCTGCCCCATGCTTGACCTGGGAGAACCTACTATATGCACTCCCATGCACTCCCATGCATTCTTATTCTTCTATTTATTTCCCTATCATGATCCAGATCAGCGGTCACTGCACTCCCTGAGTCGACGTGTTTCCTCACTACTTCCAACGCATTGCTACCAATTGTGGACTGCTGTTGCTCCGCGAGACTGTTGAACATTACTTTGGTTTTCTTCAGGTTAATTTTTAGACAAACCGTTCTGCTTTGCCTTTCTAACTCATCGATCATGCCTTGCAGTTCACCTCCTGAGGGACTTCGCAAGGCGATGTCATCAGCGAACGCCAGATTGCGTAGGTATTCTTCATTAACTCTTAACCCCAACTTTCCCAATCCATGCCCCGGAATACCTCCTGTAAACAGGCGGTGAATAGCATTGGCGAGATCGTGTCTCGCTTTCTGACAACCTTCAGTATTGGAATTTTATTGAGGACTTTATGGAGGATCACAGATGCTGTGCAGTCGTTATCGATATCCTACAGTATTGTCACATAAGACTCTTCTACATTCTGATTCTGCTGTGCCCGCATGACTGCTGAAGTTTCCACTGAGTCAACTGGTTTCTCGTTATCAATGAAGGCTATATATATCGGGGTTGGTTGTATTCTGCGTATTTCTCTGTCACCTGATTGGTAGTGTGAGAATGGTCCGTTGTCGGGTATTCTTTACGAAGCCCTGCCTGATCAGACTGATTGAGGTCTGTTACCTTGATTCTATTAGCGATTACCATTGTAAATACCTTGTAGGTAAGGGACAGTAAGTAGGCTGATAGGTCTATAATTTTTCAAATTATTGATGACTCCTTAAGATAATATTAGCGTTCTTCCAAGCTTCTGGTACTCTCGAGGTCATAAAGCATTGCCTATACAGGGTGGGTAGCTTCTCTAGCACAACCACCCATCCGTCCTTCACAAGATCTCCTCTTACTCCATCCTCAGCAGATGATTCCGCCCCTTTGCACTGTTCCTAAGGCTTTCTTTACTTCCTCTTTCGTTACTGGCGCGAGGTGCCATTGCTGTGCGCTACTGTCTCTCTCATTAATATTCTGATTACATTGGCTATTGTATAGATTTCTGCATAACCCGTCGACTACTTTAACCACCTTACCCATATAGCTAATGACATTGCCCTCTTTGTCTCTTAACGAATACATCTGGTATTTACCTATGCCTAGTTTCCTCTTCACCACTTTTAGGCTATCTTCGTTGTTTAGAGCAAGCTCGCTTCTCTGCATAATAAACTTCCTTATTGGAGGCTACCTTGCGCTTATTTATTGACT
This sequence comes from Amblyomma mixtum, assembly GCF_055824585.1. Lineage (NCBI taxonomy): Eukaryota > Metazoa > Arthropoda > Arachnida > Ixodida > Ixodidae > Amblyomma > Amblyomma mixtum. The sequence goes on from NC_143013.1 coordinate 90,309,733, forward strand.
TTGATTGCCCTACCAGTTCTATTCTACCTGTAGGGTTAGTTGATTTCTTGCTTTGACGTTTGTTAATCAGATTTTTCGTCTCCTGACATAGCTCGCTGGTATCCTGTGGAACCATCCTATCGCCTACTTTTACGGCGCGCTCCGTAAAGACAGCAGTGAGATTATAGTTTACTGCTTGAACTTTGAGGTTGTCGTTCTCACTTAAATCCGAATATCTCTTCTGCAGCGATAGCCTGAATTCCTTGACTTTCCCACCTACCACTAACTCGTTAATGGGCTTCCGCTTCACTAGTTTCTTCCGTGTCCACTTCAAGTATAACCTAATTCAAGACGTTACCACTCTGTGGTCGCTACAACGCACCTTTTCGGAGACCTCCACATCCTGCACGATGTCAGGATGAGTGCAGAGTATGAAGTCTATTTCATTTTTCCTCTTCTCCGTCCACTTCCTGTTCTCTCGTTAACGGCAGAAGGTAGAGGGAAATAATTTAGGGATCATGAATTTTATGTTCCTTCTTCTTCTGTACCTTCTTCTGTACCGAATTAGGGCCTGAGTTATTTTGGGCCACCTCGGCTCTTTGAAGTCTGCCTTTGGCCTGAGAGCAGACCAAACGGGTAAAGATAGTGCTATCGGCTCCTTGGCTGCCGGGCATCGCAGGTGCAGGGAAACACAGGCGACGCTCAGTGGGCAAGCAGTCCACAATGTTCGTGTGACATGGCCGCCATAGAACTTTGAAGGGTGATGGTTCAGGCTAGAAGGTAATTCACAAGAGGTTCCATAGCGCAAACCGAAGAGACAAAGAAAACGAATGAAGAAGGGAAAAAAACGGTACCGATGTGTTTATGCCATAATAAACAAAACTTTCGCACGATAGTGGTGGTGGTTATGGTGGTGATGATGGTGGTAGTGGAAATATAGTTTGTCGTCGTCGATGGTATCTGGCGCAGTGGCGTGAAGATGGATGCGAGGGAACCAGGCGTGGAGGCGTTGTGGCATCGTTTCATCCTCAAAGGGCATGGTACCTCTTGAGGCTTCGGGTGTCGAGCAGCTTTTATCGTAAAACAGTGGCAGAAATAATATTCAATCGATTTTCGCGAGCAGAAAGCAGAAGCAGCGAGTGGTAGGCGCGCCGCAGTGTTGTGCTCTTGGCATATCTCATGACCAAAAGACAACGAGTAGAAAGCTGACAAGCAGACGTAACAAAGTTTTTTTTCTGTATTCTGGCATCGCCAACAAGTCAAACTATCAACTTTTATTGGTACATCACTGGTACATCGGTGGATTTGAATCCGCCATTTCCCAAGGAGCCGAAGCCACAAATGGAATTGAAAACGCGACCTCGTGCTCAATAGCAGAGCTCCAGAAGGACAAGAAACGACGGGTAGAATCACAGAAACACGGAACTCCCCTCGGTAGATGCGGAAACCATCTTAATTCAGTACTTTCTTGATGCTAAAAATGTCAGGCCTGCAGTGACAGAGTAATGCCTGGCCTGTCGTTTTCCCCAAAACCGCTTCTATAGAGCTCCGGGCAGATGTTGCGTTTAGAAGCATCATGGTGCTGCTTAGAGTTGCTACCGCTTATTATGTACTGAATTCAAGACGTTTTTGAATGTGCGCATTTCTCATGCACGGTGATTACTTAGTGACATTATGAGGCCTGTTAATCAATACTGTCGAGTAAAAGCGCCATGCACAGAGCAAACCCATCAGCCTAGCCTGTCGGAAATAGTAGTGGCTCGGTGGAACGCGAAATGTCGTGCTTGGGAAGAGTCGGAGGAACGAATTTCGAGCAACTATTTCATCACAGTCCAGTTAACATGAAGTATGGAGTCGGAGAATCATTGCAATCATCCCAAAACGAGCCAGTCACAGGCGCAAAAAAAATTAAGATGGCCTCCCACGCTAAGCACCACACACTGAGGCCTGTGTATAGTTTCGTTCTGAAGACGCGGTGAGTTTCAGGCAAGTAAAGGATATATAGAAGGGACAGTCTGGCACTGAAGCAGAGAGGACGACGGGGCGGCACACTCCATCATTGCGGCCCGGGGCTAATGGATCCGGTCGCCGACGGAGAATTAATGACCGGCCCGACCGCCGGTCGCCCCAGCAGCAGCGGTGGTCGTTAGGAGCCTTCTCGGCCGTAATTAGGCCTCGGCTAGAACGCCGCCGACGGCGCCGAGTTAGTGAGCGCGGCTTGCGGGCTGCTGCAATGGCTTGGGGTGCTGTCATTCGTCGGCAGGCCGGTCCGCGAGCGTTGTCATTAGCGAGAACAATGACCGAGACTCCGCCCACTTCGTTGCCGTGCTGAGGCCCGCCCGCTGGTCCTCGCCGCCCCGGGACCATGCCCGCCCGAGCCTGATGCGCGCGCAAAAACATGTTGGGACTCGTGCTAGTCTGAAGAGAAACCACGCTGACCGGTGCACGCGAAACTTTCTGACACCCGAGAAGGAGTAACGGCTTACGCTGTTGACGTTCACCGAGTTGAAAGTGTTTTTGACTAGGCCTAATCACCATCTCCCATTCTAAGGAAGGATGTTGCAAGTGTTGTTAAATTACGTGCTTTCGATGCATTTTCGGGAAGGTACCTGTGGCTTCAAGGAGCCTCCTTGATGTTGTGCTGTTCTAAAGCTTTTCGTAAAGTATTTTATGATAAGCTCAAAGCTTATTCCCTGTATACATGCTCAGCGCTAAGGAATGAAAACACGACAGAGTGAACTAAAAATGTGGCTGGTTAAGCTAAGACATGACATCGTTATTTAAACGAGAAGCTGCCATAGGGATCTAAGTTTAATGTTCGGCTTTTGCTGTTGGATTTTTCCGTCATAGCGGCAGCGTGTATTGTGATAACAAATACAAGCGGCTTCTAGGCTTCTTCTTCAAGGATTGATTGCACTGATAGTTATCCCGTATGATGTTTAGTTTAGTTTAGTTTAGTTTAAGGGGTTTAACGTCCCGAAGCGACTCAGGCTATAAGAGACGCAGTAGTGAAGGGCTCCGGAAATTTCGACTACCTGGGGTTCTTTAACGTGCACTGACATCGCACAGTACACAAGCGTCTAGAATTTCGCCTCCATAGAAATTTAACCGCCTCGGCCAGTATCGAACCTACGTCTTTCGGGTCAGCAGCCGAGGGCCATAACCACTGAGCCACCGCGGCGGCCGGTATGATGTCCATTAAACCGCACCTGGCTATAAAAATTACGGCATGCCTACGCAGTGCAGCAAAAATAGATAACCTCAGCGGGATTATAGCGTTCTAGATCTGAGTGCGCTGGGCTAAAGCCCAGAGAGACCCACCTTCGTACATGCCCCGAGGCGATGAGCGGACGTTGATAAAATGCGACACTACTTAAATCACTGCCGCTGAAGTCACAACTATTCGCATTATCATGTGGTCTTCACCACTTTCAATGGTAGGTGGACGGGTTTAAGATAGAAGCGCTCCCTTTGTTGCCATCATGCTCGGCTTTTTTTATGTTTGTTTAACTGTGTTGTAAATTGGTTTTAAATTTCGCCATTTCTTCAAATATGGTTTCGGTCCTACAGTTCTAACCTTATGTCACCTCTCTGCTTTTGAGCCAGCAATCTTCCCATTGCGTTTTGCTAACTTCCACGGCAGATATATTTACATGACCGTTGTTATCTCTAAACCCTAGGGCGTCAGGACAAGAGTGCCTCTGCCCGCATCGACTTCCGGATGAATACCATCAGATTTTAGCATGAGGAGCTCAATCGTTTCTCAATATTTATCATCCACAGCACATGTGTCATCACCTTCATTAAATTTCTGTTTGTAGCTGCGCGTTCTATGATACCCTGACCTAGCTACAAACAGCAGGGCACTGCCTCTTGAGTTATCATAGAACGATTCCTTTCTGATCTGCCTTTTCCAGTACCGATATAGTTCTGCACTATGCTTCTTTTCCATTGAATTCATCCAGCTTTTATCTTTCGACACGAGATAGAAACAGTGCACCTTGGTGGCTCAGACTGTCAACTATCGCAAGCGCATAGGATGTGGTTTTTAAAGACGGTTGAAATCCTATAGGTAGGCACGGGGAAAGCTTGCGGGTTTATGAGTACTTCAACGCTTAACAATACAAAATAGTACTAGCAACAACCACTAAAGTATCGCCATGAAGAAAAACAATGTTGGGTTCATGAATGTAATTATTTCACGCATGTGCTGCATTGTGTTACATCCAAAAATCACATATGAGAATGCCTCAGGCGGGGAGAGGGTGTCAGCATCGTGCACATATCATGCTTTTAATTTGCTGTTGATATAGAGGCACTTTTACCTTTTCATTGGTTTTGTTTTATGGGGTTTAATGTCCTAAAGCGACTCTGGCTATGAGAGACGCCGTAGTGGAGAGCACTCGATAATTTCTACCGCCTGGGGTTCTTTAACGTGCACTGACATCGAACAGTACACGGGCCACTAGCATTTTCGAAATGCGACCGCCGCTGTGGGATAGAACCGGCGTCTTTTGGGCTATATGTGTATTTTTTCATACTTTCCAAGAAAGTCAACAAGTCTAACAGCAGCAAACCGGTGTACTCATGGCGGAGGTCAGATTTCTTTTTTTTTTTTTTGTTCTGCAATGTGCATTTCTTAACAAGCTGCATTGTGGAAAAAAACATGAATGCTGTATTGGCTTGGGTACACCGGACAAGCTAGTGCCAACATGTAGCACGAAATATACGGCTACATTCAATGCCTTCCTCTGTGAGCCTGTAGAGCTTTTAAAATCAGCATATCTATCCCATATGTACTTGGATGTCGCACTAGCCTTATTTATTAGTAAGAGGTAGTTTGCCGCTTGCAACCTCATGCTTTCCTTCAAATCAGCTCTCATTTTGATCACATGGGGCTTGGTACAGACTACAACCACAGTGGAACGCGTCAAAGGTAATGGTAAAATGTTAGGACATATCATTTAGACAGAATTAACAGCTACGTCACGCTGCTTCTTACAGCCTAGCAAACCCGAATTTTGCAATAATAACTGTATTGCAACTACGTATGATAGACATTTTTGTAGTCTTATTGAAATCGCAGGTAATCTTGAAATTTAGCGTATGGACTGCCGTCACGGTAATTTATGAATGTCTTTTTTCTCCATTAAAAGGTACTGCGCATTTTATAGTGCTACTTGTGGATACTGTGAGTGAGCTCTCCTCAGCTCTAGAAAATTGCGCCTTCTCTCTTGGACTAACTCTTGGTGAATTTAGAGCATGTCCAAGGCTTCAGTATTACAATTTTTTGATCCCGTTGACACAAACCATCAGGAACACAATCGGAAATTCAGCTTTCACCTTGCCGCTTTCCAACCAGACACAAAGTAATGCATGGTGGTCTCTCTCAACATGTCTTCGCAGTTAGCCTCGAGTGACAGAAATTTTACTGAAGACTTTCTTGACGCCAGGGTTCACCCTATTTAACCTCAGAAACAGTACTACTCTTAGCTATCTCGTTACTAGGGATTCGAGAAAAGCGCTTGTAGAGTCCTTTGCTGCCACCGCTTAGCGCATGGCTTTGAAGATTCAAAATTAGCGCGTTGACTTCATAAAAAAATTGAATCACTGATTGGCTATAGAACAGAGCGTGATAGGCCGCTAGGCTTTTGCGGCACTAGCTGGAAGCTGTCCGGAATTCCTTGTAATGATAATACACGCAGCTCGCGGGCAATAATTCACTAGGCAATTTCGTGTTTCGACATATCAGCAAATTGTTTGTCGGAACCCAGAAACTCTAACTGGGTTTGAAGTTTTCTTCACGAACAGTTTACAGTTCGTTTCAGTTAATGACCTCACCTTGGAGCCAAGTGGTGTTCACTCCGGTGGAACCCAGAAACTCTAACTGGGTTTGAAGTTTTCCTCACGAACAGTTTACAGTTCGTTTCAGTTAATGACCTCACCTTGGAGCCAAGTGGTGTTCACTCCGGTGGAACCCAGAAACTCTAACTGGGTTTGAAGTTTTACTCACGAACAGTTTACAGTTCGTTTCAGTTAATGACCTCACCTTGGAGCCAAGTGAGGTTCACTCCGGTGTTCCTCAAGGTTTCGTGCTCGGCCAAGCTCTATTTCTCGTGTATATTGCCGTCCTACTTTTCTACATTAAACCTAACAGTAATGTTCGCCGACAATTACGCATTATTTTGGGGAGTAGCATCGGAGAGCAGCAAATTAACGCTTCAGTCTGAACGCGATTATATCTAAGTCAGGGGCAAGTGATGGCTCATTGGCTTTCGTGTTAACAATTGCAAATTAACCTCTCTGTGTAACATAACTATCAATTTCCATTCGTACCCCCTTAATGATATTATCTTAGCATCCCCACTTTCTTTTAAATATCTTGGTTTTTACATTGACAGCAATTTTTCTTCGAATTTTTTTTCGCACATCTCGTTACCAAAGCCAACAAAAATTCACGGGGCACTTTGTTGACCTAAACTGCGGTGAGGCGAAAGCCTTAAACACAGTGTTGCTGCTTGTGTCACTGATGTGTGGTTAAGATGTTAGCTTCGCCTCTAAGAGTGAAACGCGACAGCGTCTCTCAACGCTGCCAGGGAGTTCACAGAATGCCATCGCCTGTTCGGTTGTACGCCTTGCTCGTCGGTAAATTGGTTTTTGAGGAAAGGAAATGTACCTGTCTCGCATACCTCGGTGGACACCTGAACCTCGCCGTAACGGGAAGGGTGGAAGATGCGAGTGAATGAAGACACCGTATTCACTAGACGCGCCTTTGTTCATTCCAAACCACGAGCTGGCATGGCGCAGTGGTTAGCACGCTCGTCTCGCACTCCGGAGACCGGGGTTCGATTCCCGAACTCGATCAATTTCCTACTCGGTTTTATTTATTTATCTGGCCTGATTAGAAAGCTTAATTAGGCTAATATGTTAATTAAGCAATGAACTATACTCACTCCCACTTAGTTGGAGCATCACTATACGATCCCTTTAATTGGTTGCATGGTTACTAGCCAAAGTACAATTGGCCCCGTTTGAAATTCGCGCACTGTGACGTCACCACCATTTGGACCAATTGAAAAGAGAGACATTTCTGTGGACAACTCCTGCTTACAACGACGAGGCATTAAAGGCTTCCGCCTTAAAACGCTTCCATATCTGCGCCGCACTTTGCAAAAGTACCTCCATCTTTTGAAATTCTATGGCACTAGACGGTGATCTTACCTTTAACTCGAATACGCAGCATCTATATGGGAACCTTATCGGAACTTCACGCAATGAGTCGAAATGCTGCACGATAATTCTGCTCGCTTTATTCTCTCGAAGTATAATATTAAGATAACTGCAAACACAACTATCACAAACGCTAGTCTCGATCTACCAATCTCCGCATCTAGTCGCAGAACGGTTCGTCTTCCTGTTTTTCATAAAATATTTCACCGTATTCACCTGTGTGGAGAACTTGTCACTCCTAAAGTGCTTGTCCAATTATATAGGACACGCTCACAAGGTCGGATTAGCATTTTGTACAACAAAAAGCATCGTTTAGTGCCAGGACCACTAAAGAGTGGAGTCACCTTCTTGCTCCCTGGCACTCAATGATGGTCACCATGCCTTCAAGAAGGCATTAGCTAACATCATATAAACAACAAATTTTTTGTACCATTATGGTCACTTTGCTACGTTCCTTTGAATTTCCGTGAACAACTCTCATCATACCCAACAATTCGGGACAAAAGCATTTTTGAGTGCGAAACCTCGTATGAACGCAATTTTTTTATATAGTCTAAGATTCCACTGTAACAATCAATATATCCCCAAGTCACCCGGCGGCAGGCTTGAATTTCTTTTCTATTAATGTTCTTGCTAACGTTGAAAGCGTTCCCCGTTGGTTTTCTATGGGAGTCTTAACTGTTCGACGCGATCTATGGAAACACTTTCTTTAAGATTTTACCACATATTAGAAGAATGGACCATTACGTTCAAATTTCCGCAAAAGTAACTTGCAACTTTTAAATTTCCAAAATTTTTGCTCGAAATTGTTGCACATGTCTTCATTGTCTTTTGCACTAAGGATATTTTTAAATAAACAGTTATTTAAACCTTTACTGAAAAAATAATCTAAGCTGCCCATGTATCAAATTTGTTACTTTCGGTTGCTACTAAGTATTCATCATCATCATCATCATCAGCCTGACTACGCCCACCGCAGGACAAAGGCCTCTCCCGTGTCTCTAACCCTGTTCTCTGCCAGCTTCGGCCACCGTATCCCCGCAAATTTCTTAATCTCATCCACCCACATAACTTTCTGCAGCCCCCTGCTACGCTTGCCTTCACTTGGAATCAACTCCGTTACCCTTAAGGACCAGCGGTTATCTTGCCTTCGCATTGCATGCCTTGCCCAAGCCCATTTCTCCCTCATGATTTCAGCTCAGCAGATTGTATGAGAGCTGCCGCATTATACGAACTGAGAACACAAAGAAAGCTTGTACCACTCACTCGGACTAATTATGGGAAACAGAAATGAGCTTCTAAGGTGTAATTTTTCGTTAAACAAACTTCAATAGATGAGAAATTCTTGGCATCAACAAAGGTATTTAAAAAAGAACATAAAACGTATTTTAATGGCAATCTTGTACAGTTACATTAATTCACGCCGTAGCTCAGTTTTCTCTTTTTCTTAATATATGATGTTCTCTTGTTAAAAAAATTGTTTAGCATAAATTTATGCTTTATTGCTTGTGTATCGTCGTTTTGTGTGTAAAACCTGCATAAGTATTACTTTCTTTGAATATTTTATTAAGGCTTGCATAGATATCACGTGCTATAATGATTCATCCTTGTATGTGTTTTGTGTATACCAGAAGTGTGTGCTCGTGTCTGTATAAGGCAGCAAGGCCACGTGCTATAATTATCCTTGTATGTGTTTTGTGGTGTCTGCATAAGGCAGCAAGGCCTAGTCCGCCCTACCGACTTTTGCCTTGGCTCCGTATTTCTTTTCGGAAGAAATAAACATCAATTGCAATTCCAAATGAATTATTCAATAAAAATGCGCATTCAATTGCAAACTGTTTCAGACTTTCAACTGCTCGTCCCCAGTTGCGAGAACAGTTCCTTATCACTGCAAAATTTATAGCAGCAAATGCCCTTCTGACTGTGGAACTTGAAGAATGAATGCTAGCAGCAAATTTGACTGCAATACACTCGCAGTTAGGACACCCTTTATCAAGCAGAATCAATGTGAGGACAGGTTTTCGCTCATGACGTCAGGAGCACCTGGCAGGCTGCGAACCACTTCATCAAATGAAGGCAAAGAACCTAGTAAGAATGTACAGAACGGGTTATCGGCGGTGTGCTTCAGTTTCCGAATTTCGTGTGTGCGCGCTAACATGTTTCACAACAATCTCACCAGCTAAAGAAGCACCGAGTTTTGTTGAACATTTGGAGGGTATGAATCTCCCGTCGTGCCAAAACCGTTTCAGGTATGAAAGACCGATATTTAAACCGGTTCTCGCGTACACTGTGTTGGCCAAGAAAGTTTTTTTTTCTGAATTACCACGGCTGGGCTGGCGTCATCGCCATCTTATCAACGCGCGTTTGTCTTCTTCCTAGCTTCTCGAGAGGGCAGAAACGTCACACGCATGGTCGTCCGGGAGGGGGCTAGGAGCCGCTTGCTCCCACTCGCTCAAAATATCGGATAATATATTTTTGTATACAGTACCATAAAAGCTACACAGCTTGATCAGTACACTCAAGCCAATACAGTTTACCAATTCACCGATACAATTTTATAAAAAAATTTAAAAGCCTTGCTTCTGGTGACTATTCACTTCCTTTATACAAACTATTCAAAGTCAAAAAGAAGTCAGTAGTGCATCTAGTATGCGGGCAGTTTAAACAAAACTAAGTAGCACACCATAGTCGCTCTGGTCCCAGTTAAACCGAAACGAAGCTTTGTGCGTGGTTATCCATTGAAATATGAAGGTAATTAAATTCGCTTTTTTATTTCTGAAATTGTTGAATACGTAACACTGTATCTCTCGTTTCGTTTTCTGTGTATGAGAACGTGTGTCAAGCCCTTCAGACGAATGTAATCAACATAAACACCCAGGAAACCGCTCTTCCATCAACATGATTGAAGTCTCTACAGCGTGGAACAGCCGCCATCATCATCAGCCTGACTACGCCCATTGCAAGACAAAGGTCTCTCTCATATCTCTGCAATTAACCACGGAGAACAGTACGTACTATCGGGGACAAAAGTGGTATACTCCACACGGCGGTGCTGAAAGCAACGGAAAACTGCGGCATTTTGGCGAGCTAAAGCAGGAAACATTGAAACGAGCCAAGCGACACGCCTGCTGATAATAAAGGTCACGCACTGATCACTCCCAGAGGCCGCCCGCAGATGGCGTTGCAACGCAGTTTTTCGTTGCTCCGGCTACCGCCGCGTGGAGTATACCACTTTTGTCCTCGGTAGTACGTACGAACCCGCACACAGCGTTGCTGACCAGTCTTATTCACGAAGGGATGGTAGCTTTTCGCATTTAGCTTATTAAATCGCATACGATGCATTGATAAAATTCGGTGCGTCTTCTCTAAGCCAGGTATAGTTTGCTAATTCTAATTTTTTCTTGATCTCTATAATTTAGACCGCAAATATTACATTTTGGAAGTTGTCTGAACGCTCCATCCCCCCCCCCCCCCCCCTCCCCCCGGGCCCTCTATAAGCAACGGCACCCTGAACCGTAGTGTTGCCATAGTTTGCTTACTGACCTAGTTATGGTCAAGAAGTCCCTCCCAGACTTTCGCCGTCATCTGGTTTTAAGTGACACCGCTGCGTATACCGACACATGCAGACGCAAACGACAGCTGAAAGAGTCTGAACAGCTAGGCCACGAGGCTAGGCGGACTAGTATCGCCATCTCTTGGGTGAGAAGCGAAACCGTAATCCTGAGGCATCGGGTTCGTGCCGGCCGCTGCGCGTGTTTTGAAGGATGAGATGAAATTAAAAAAAAAAAAATAAAACACTAGAGACAGGGTGCCTGATTTGCCTGCCTCACGAACCAAAGAGCAGAAACCATCGTCAAACGTACAACCTTCCGCTGGATTAGGAATGCCGTTAAGCAGACTTTTCCAAATCAAACTTTCAGGATTAAAAAAAACAAAAAAAAAAACAAAAATGATGAGTAGTTCATGAAGATGATTTGACATGTAGGTTACAGACCACATGGGCACAAGCAGAGAGGTTAGTCGCCGTCTTGTATTTGCTAATAAACTAATAGAAGCTAACTTTTTAGATATAGCACTTAGCAGGTAAGTGTATTTGAAGAATAAAGGCGATCGTATTCCTAAACTAATTATTCTATAGCACGAGAGCGTTCTGAGACGTCTGCCTAAATATTTATGTATTTATTTACCCTCAAGGCCCATGAGGCGTTACACAAGGGTGGGTACAAGAACTGAACGAGAACAAATCAACCAAACCCGCACAATTACAAATGTCAAGCTGTCACGATCGGCGCTGCAATCTCAGGTGGTATGACAGACGTGTTGCGTATGGTATTTCTTTGATTTCGCTAGCCAGACATGACACGCCATCAGTAATCAGCTTCACTTCAGGCTCTCCGCCATTGCCAAACGAAACCCAATGCGAAAAAGATGCCCAGGCTTAGCTTGGTTAAGGCAAGAATGCGTTGCATATTGCGCGGTCTTTTTGCGCGAGGTATTGCTTGGCGGCACTCCATTTTCTCAGCAGCTTTTCCTCAGTGACGGACGGACGGACGGACGGACGGACGGAGGGACGGACGGACGGAGGGACGGAGGGACGGATGGACGGACGGACGGACGGACGGACGGACGGACGGACGGATGGACGGATGGACGGACGCATGGACGGATGGACGGATGGACGGATGGATGGATGGATGGATGGATGGATGGATGGATGGATGGATGGATGGATGGATGGATGGATGGATGGATGGGAGCGCCCCCTTTGAACCACGTGACGTCACGTCACGTGGTTTGGTGGCTGCCCGGCCGCGCCCAAGGGCTGAACTGAGTGATTGCAATATGCTACGCATAAAAGCTTTGCGCTGACCTTCACCGCCTTGCGTATTCCACAGAGCAATAACGGGAGCTAGCTCGTAGTTCATTGCGCAGGAAACCGCACCGGTCTGATTACTCAAAAGCGAAGGCATACGCAAAAGAAAGATGAACAAACGCACTTTGTTTGACAGCCTTGCTTTTGTGTGCAACTTCGGGCTGTAGTACCCAGTTCTGCGTAGTTGCCTGCTCAAAGAGAATGTGCAATTGCGCTGATTTAGTTGCTAATTAAGAGGCGAATATCTGGAAACTCTGCGACGACGTACATCTAAAGTCCTGCTTTAACCATTCCTTACGAATGTGCCTGCGTGTCGTAGGGTTAGGACACGCAGGCATTCGCAAACCAAGGAAGGGTCAGGGTTACGATTCCCGACTAATTACCCTAATTTTCTGTTTAGTGCTATTCATTTACTTTATGTACTGAAATCTCCTTATCGCGTTTTAGCCATGCTGTAACCTTCTAATCCCCAGTGTTATATTCTATTCATTTATCATTCCACACTGACATAGGTGAAGCAGCGCGAAAGAAGCCCGAAGGCGGAACGAAGAGGGAACAGGAAAGAAAATTTAGCGCTCTTTCCTGCCCCTTCTTCGTTTTGCCTTCGGGCTTCTTTTTTCGCGCCGCTTCACTTATGTCAGAATGGACCAACTAGCCCAGAAGAAAGTTCGATTTCATTCCGCCGCTCCCCGTGTGACGTCAACGGAGACGAATACTACGCTGTGTTCTCCACTGAGCGGGAGTCCTAACGCTGCCGCGTTAAAAGGAGAGACTCTCAAGAGAGCGTCGTGGCAGACAAGCGCACAAAAGAAAAACTGGGCCTTTTCAATGTTGTTGTTGTTGTTGAAAACTTTTATCGTCCAACAGATAAGGACCACTCCGCCTGGGCCGCTCTGTCTCACCCCCCTTTACGGGGGAGGGGACTTAGGAGCAGCCCAGCCGCACGGGATGGTCGCAGTCGATGCTGGCCGGGTTGGTTTCGCCGGCGGCCTCTTCTGCCAGTTGGACGGCGGTGAGTTGGAGCTCAGGGTCCGAGCTCCGCAACAAGGTTTCCCAGGCCTCCCTACTGCTAATGTTTTGCACCCTGCCTGGGGTGTAAGGGCACTCCCAAATTATATGGTCGAGAGTTCCTCGAGTTCCTCTCGCCCAACACTTTTTACATTTATCGTCCTCGCAGTCCGATCGGATATGTTTATTTAGTACTGGGTTTGGATATACTCCAGTCTGCAGGCGTCTCCACGCCGTCGCCTGACTCCTATTTAACGCCGTGTTTGGTGGGGGAAAACACCTCCAGCATTGCCTGTAATGTTCTGTAATCTCATGATACGAGATTAATCGCCCTTCTCTATCATATTCGGCCTGAGCCGACCCATCCTGTACAGCTCGGAGGTATTGATCCCGAGCTGCACTTTGGGCCACCTCGTTACCGCTGACAGATTCGTGCGCCGGGGTCCAGATGATGTTGATCGTCCTATCAATCGCTCCTTGTGTTAAAATTTTGGTGGTGAGGGGGGTTTACCCTCCCTCTACTGAAAATTTGTATTGTAGTTTACTGTCGCTAATAATGTATCTAGCTTTGGTGCCAGCGCAAGCGATCGCTATCGCGGCTTCCTCTGCTATCTCGGTTTCTTTCCCTAGTATAGTGGCCGCCGTGATGAGGGTGCCCCCCCCCCCCCTCCCCCACACCATCTACCGCCACTATGGTCATGTATCGACTGTATCTGTCCCCTGCCGCATCTACGTAGGCGACTTCATTTCGGGGTTTGCCCCGATATATTGTTTCTATCGCTTCCGCCCTTTTCTGTCGCCTTTCCTTGTTCATCTCAGGGTGCATGTTTTTGGGTAGGGGAAGGATTCGTAGGTGCGTCCTGATTTCCCTGTCAATGTCGACCCTTTCCTTTTGCCCCCTGTCTGTGGCCATTCTAATATTACTGAGCGTAGCTCTTCCCACTCTCGTCGTGCTGAGTCTTTCAAGTTGCGAGGTTCTAATCGCTTCCGTGATTTCTGCAATCGTATTGTGCAGTCCTAGAGCCAGTAGCTTCTTCGTCGATGTAAATGTTGGGAGCCCTAGAACCTTTTGTACGCATTTTCTGAAGAGCGCGTCTATCTAGCTCCTCTCATCTGCAGGGTAGCCAACCGGAAACCTTTCTGGTTAACATCCCTGCCTTTCCTCCTGTCTGTATCTCTCTCTCTCTCTCTCATCTGCCTTTAGGTTCAGATGTGGCGTGGCGTAGCCCACTCTACTAATGATGAAGGGCTGTACCAATCTCAGGATGTTTTTTCCTTCAGGCCGCCTCCCTTACGTGAGGCCCTCCTGATGAGGTTTAATGTATCTGTCGCGTGGTTTTCTAACTTCTTAATTGTGATCGTGTTTCTTCCGTGTGTTTGTAAGTGGAGGCCCAATATTCGTATTGTGTCTACTTTTGGTATCTCACTTCCATCCACGTACACCTGGGAGTCAGAGGGAGGTTTTTTCCTGAGTGCCTTGTCATTATACACGAAGATTTCTGATTTTTCAGGTGAACATTTAAGTCCTCTGTCCTCCGCGTACTTAGAGATGACGTCTGCTGCCGCCTGCAGCGTTTGATTGATCTCTGCGTCGCTCCCTCTGTTGATCCAGAGGTATACGTCGTCCGCGTACAGGCTGTAATTTAAGTTGTAGTTCCCAATTTTTCGCAATTCCTTCGGGAGCCCTCTCATGGCCATGTTGAAAAGGGTGGGTGACAGTACCGATCCCTGAGGTGTCCCCCTGTTACCTAGCCTGATCACTGCGGATTGTATTGCCTGGAAAGTCATAACCGCCATGCGGTCCGTTGAGAAATTTCTGATATAACGATAGGTTTTTAGCCCTATTCGTGCCTGCTGGAGCCCCTCCAGGATGGCTTCGTGCTTGACGTTGTCGAAGGCCTTTTTTAGGTCCAGTCCCATAATGACTTTCCCATCATTCGTTCTGGAATTAATTGTCTTGCTGCAGCAGCTGCATGACGCCCAGTGTGCCATGCATCTCGTCTGGCCATTTTTCGTTTTCCTCCATACAATTTGAAATTCTGGTCTGAATGATGTGTTCCATTAACTTTCCTACAAAGGACGTAAGGGATATAGGCCGGAGGTTTCCCAGCTGCGGTTTCTTCCCTGGTTTTGGGATCATGATCACAGTAGCCTCTTTCCACAGCGGTGGGATCTCCTCTTTTCCCAGCAGTCCTGCATGTAGCTGGTAAGGGGCCTCTATAGAGTTGTCATCTAAGTTCCTGAGCATCTTATTCGTGACTCCATCTGGCCCTGGAGCCTACTTGTTTTGAGTTTCGCAATCTCCGCCCTTACTTCAGCTCTCGTGATGGGCGCGTCTAACTTCTCATTTGGAATTCCCTGGCAGTCGGGTAGCTGTCTAATTTCCGTATCGCCTATGTATGTCACGACGAGTTTTTTCATGGGTATGTCGTCGTCCTGCTCTTCGCATGCTTGTCTAACCTTAGCCATTTTGACTCGTGCTTGTGTTTTGGACGTTTCAGGGTCTATTAAATGTCTTAGGATATTCCACGTCTGGGGAAGAGGTTCATATTCCTTTCCATGTCACTAAATTTGTTAGTCCAATTTTTTCATATATTTTAAGGCGTAATCTTCTATTTCTTTGTTATGACGCGCCAGCCTTCTTCTGAGATTTTTGTTGCATCTACCTTGCCTTTTAAGTCGACGTTCCATGCCCTGTTTGGCCTCCCACATGTGTAAGAGTCGGGCATCCACTATTTCCGGAGCTTTTTCTCCTTCTAGCGTCTTAGTCGTTTTCCTGGTGTCTTTCTTTACCGCTTCGCACCAGTCCTCTATATTTCCTACCTTTGTTATGTCTCTGTTCCCCCTAATCTCTCTAAATCGGTCCCAGTCTGTGATTTTCGTCTGGAAACACTTTTTTCCTTTGACTTTGCACCTGATCTCAACCGTGGTTTCCAGTATTGAGTGGTCGCTCCCCAGGTTGAGTTCCCTATTTATCCATTGCGTCGTTTCTAAATTTTTAATCAGGGTCAGATCCGGTGAGGTATCGGCGGTAATGCTGGTTCCTCGGGTCTCGTCATATTGCTCATTGGGCTGCTGATTACGTCTTGCCCTGGCGCGGTGGAAGCGGCAGTAGACGCGGTTTGCAACGGCCCTGAGAGGAGGCGTTTCGACATCTCCCGCGTGCCCGATGGAAAGCTTTACAAACAGTGGGTCGTGTTTCGCAGTCTCGCATCCATATCGCAATGACGGGAAGGATGGACATCGCCCAAGTTCTTATCATAAGAAGGGGCGTAAGGCAAGCAAATGGGTGAATTTACCGCTTGTGCATTCAGTCATGCAGTTTGATTGGGGCTAATACGGAAACGGAAATTATAAGTCCAGAGGCGAAGAAGCCCTTGAAGATGAGCAGTATATTGATACCCACTGTTAAAATTCGCACAGCGATTGTCACTCTTGGATCGAAGGGTGAAAATGGGCGGTGGCGGTGAAAACATTTATTAAGAAGGGACAGGAGGTACGCTTGGACAAGCCCGTAAGGAACCGATCCTTACAAGCAGTCGGTGGATGTCCCTAGTTTGGGACCCCTGTGGCGGTGGCTACCACCCGGGCGCACCCGAGTCAGGCTTGCTGGGTGTGTAAGTCGTGGCAGCCGAGCAGGGTCGCCTCCCAGTCCTCCCGGGTTGGGTTGGGGATGGGGGAAATACACTGCAGTGTGGTCTTAGAACACCTAGCACATGGTGTGGGCTTTCCACCAAAATGGGCGGCGGTGAGCCTGTTTGCGGGTTTTATGCGAAGCATACTAGCCGCACAACCGAGCTCTTCCTTGCTGCGCCGCGCGCGGCCGCGTAGTTACCACTTGACCTACATCGGCGCACCACGTGATATGACGTCACAACAGCTGTGAAAACTGGGGCTCAACTCGTGCGCTCGCTTGCGGACGCGCAGCCTCCACCGGCGGCCTAACTCCCGCTCCTTCCGCTAGGGGCGCTGACGTCACAACAGCTGTGAAAGCTGGGGCTCAACTCGTGCGCTCGCTTGCGGAGGAGGAGGAGGAAAAATTTTATTTCTATTTACAGTGAGAGGTCGATGGGGCGAGCCGGAAGGGCCCGCCCCTTACAAACACTAGGAGGGATCCCTAGTCCGGGATCCCTGTAGCTTCCGCAGCGGCCCGGGCTCTAGCTACCAATGCCTGTTGGGCATGGAGTTCGGAGCAGCCGCGCAGGGCAGCTTCCCAGTCCTCTCGAGTGGGGTGGAGGTGGGGTGGGTAGGCAGGATTGGAAGGGCATGCCCACACCATGTGGTAGGTCTCCGAAAACTCCTCCTCACAGTGTGGGCACGCGCCCGAGAAAGAAGAATTGAAGTGCTTAAGTACTGCCGGGCACAGTACAGTATTGGTATAGAGGCGGAGAAGCCAGCGCTCCTCCACCCTGGTGAGGCCTTTACAGGGAGGGGGATAGAGACCATGAAAATTTTGATAAAGAGAGGTGATCTCTTTAAAGGTGATGGCCGGATTGAAATTGAATTCCGGATCAGGCTGCGGATGAGGCGACGCCCGGTGAGTAAGCGCGCGGGCGGCAGCGTCTGCTGCCTCGTTCCCCTCAAGACCCGCATGAGCCGGAGCCCACACGATGGTACGATGGGTCGGAAACCCTGTGTATTCGCATGCGTGGAGAATTTTGAAAGCACGGTCTGGAATATACCCTTCCTCAATATTGCGGCAGGCGCCCCTGGAGTCCGTAATATTGACTCGGGACTCTGGATCTGCGGCGGCCAGTGCAATGGCGATCTCTTCCGCAAATGTAATGTTTGGGGCACGGAAAGTAAGGCCCTGAGCTGTAGTGTTTTCGTGGATGACGGCCGCCGTGTACCAACCCCCATGGTGTGGGCCGGCCGCATCCACATAGAAGACACCTGGCTTATGGCCATATTGTTGAGAAATAGCCTCCGCCCGCGCGAGACGGCGACCATCATGGGTGTCTGCAGTCATGTTCTTCGGAAGGGGTCGCACCTGGAGTGCAAAGCGCCAGGCTTCAGGGATGCGGACCCGTTCTTCTGTATGTGTTGCGTAGGATATGTGTAAGCGGGTCAGAAGGCGGCTCCCCGCAGGTGTTTTGCTTAGGCGCAAGTATTGATTGTTAAGATGAGCTTCTCGTAACTCCCCAAAGGTGTTGGTCATCCCCAGACCGAGGAGACGCTTGTTGGACGTCGTTATGGGGAGGTCGAGCGCTCTCTTATAAATCTTGCGGAGAACTACTTCTAAGGCATTCTCATCGCATTTGCGTAGGTGGAGGTAGGGAGCCGAATATAAAATCCGGCTGGTCACGAATGCATTGGCCAGCCGCAGGGCATCTTTGCATCGTAGTCCCCCCCTTTTATTGGACACCCGGCGGAGCATCCGACCCACCTGGTCCCCCACCTTACGTAGCTTGTTTAGGGTAGTGTCTATCTTGCGCCTATGATGAATGAAAAGCCCCAGTACCCGGATCTCCTCGTGTTCAGGTATCGGTCCGCTAAGTAGGGAAAGGGCAATTTTGGTTGTGCACTTTGAGTTGGGGCGTATGTGCACAAATTCAGATTTGCTCGGGGAGCATTCAAGACCACAGCGACGAGCGTATTCGTCCACAATAGCTGCCGCTTGTTGCAGGTTGGTCTCGATGTCTCCAACCGATAGTTGTGTTGCCCAGAGGATGATGTCGTCCGCATACAGAGCGTGCTGCACACCAGCGACCTCTGCCAGCTGGGTAGGGAGCTTCATCATGGCCAGATTAAATAGTGATGGCGAGAGGACAGCTCCCTGTGGGGTCCCTCGTGTGCCAAGTTGATATGGGCCATATTCTGTGTCTTGCAGCCGGATATAGGATTGGCGATCTGTAAGGAATTCTTTGATATAATTGAAAGTATTGCGCCCACAGTCTGTTTGCGACAAGTGGGATAGGATGATCTCGTGGGTCACATTGTCGAAAGCCCCCCGCAGGTCAAGTGCGACGACTACTTTATCATTGCTGGGGTGCTCGACGGGGTCGAGAATCTCCTTGTGAAGTTGCAACAGGACATCTTGTGCGGATCGGTGTGGGCGGAAACCGTACATGGTGTCTGCGAAAATGTTTTGCTGTTCCAGGAAAGCCGACAATCTGTCGCGGACCATAGTCTCCATCAGCTTCCCCACACACGAAGTGAGGGAGATGGGCCGGAGGTTGTCGGTGTTAATGGCTTTACCTGGCTTGGGAATGAAAGTTACTAGTGCCGTTTTCCAATCTATGGGGAGTGCTGTGCCTCCAATCCAGATAGTGTTGAAGTAATCGAGGAGAGTTTCGTAGGCGGGATCTGGGAGGTTGGCAATAAGATTTACCGTCACCTTGTCCCGGCCTGGTGCTGTACCTCGCTTCATTTTAGCCAGGGCCGCTTTTAGGTCATGGAGCTGGAACGGTTGATCCAAATCCGCGTTCTCGGAACCTGCATACGAGTACGCCTGACCACGGGGATCCTGGTGTATACTCAAATATTTGTCGCGGAGCGCATCGGCCAGTTTGGCCGTGTCTCCAGTGAAGTTATGTATAGCCCTTTGAAGCTGTTTTTGTGTCTCAGTACGGGTTTGTGCCGGATCAATAAGGGCGCGGAAGAGGCGCCACGTACTCCCACTCGACATTTGCCGAGCTGCAGTGTTGCATCGGTGCACCCAATTGGAGTCGGCGAGTTGGGCCGCGTATTGTGCCGCCTGTTGGGTGATATCCGCGATGCGAATTTTGAGTTTCCGATTGTGTTTTTGACGACGCCAGCGGCGGACTAGGCTGTGTCGTGCCTCCCAGAGGTGGAGGAGGTGGTTATCCACCGCCGGGCTCGCCTCTGAGAGTTGAACATTTTGCTCGACTGATTTCAAGTGGGATACTAGGTGTTGGGACCACGTTGAGTATCCTTGGTCCATTATTGATTGAGGATTGGTGTAGCTGCTCCTAAATTTGGTCCAGTCGGGTAGTTTTGCATTGGCCTGTGGTCTTGTGAGTGGTTTGGTATGGATTGTAGTGGTAATTATGCAGTGGTCGCTACCGAGGGATTCCTCGGTGTTCCTCCAATCTGCATAGC
The DNA here is from genome assembly GCF_055824585.1 of Amblyomma mixtum. Taxonomy (NCBI): domain Eukaryota; kingdom Metazoa; phylum Arthropoda; class Arachnida; order Ixodida; family Ixodidae; genus Amblyomma; species Amblyomma mixtum. The sequence goes on from NC_143013.1 coordinate 90,329,885, forward strand.
GAATATTTTTCGTAAAGGTGAGGTCCGGACACGTATCGCGTGTAACGGAGTTACCTATACGAGTGGGTTGCGCGGGATCCGTGTGAAGAGTAAGGCCCAGTGTGGAAACAAGCTCCGCCAACTTGCGTCCGCGTTTCTCTTCACGTGTGTACCCCCATAAGGTGCTGGGAGCATTAAAGTCCCCAACGATTATGAGGGGATCCCGATTCGCGACCTTCAAAGCCCGGCTGAAGATGTCTGCGAATGTAACATTTGGTAGCTTTGGGGGACAGTAAATGTTGAGTATGTGCAATGGGGGGTCCTGTTTGCGTAGCGGAAGGATCGTCACCATTACATAGGAGAAATTAGCGCTAAGATCCAGGTCAACCTGGGAGGCCGTGTAATTTTTATGTACGCAGATGCAGCTCTGCGCATCCTGCTGGTACACCGTGTAACTGGCAAGGGTGGCGCCATTTCCTGGCTCCTGAAGGGCCACCACAGCAGGTAATTCTGGGAAAGTTGTAAGGAAAAGGCGTAGATCGGCTCGCTTTGTGCGTGCCTTGAATCCGCGACAGTTCCACTGTACAATTTGAATAGGGATCGAATTGCTTCGCGGATGCTTCCTATTTCTAGGGGCGCCCGCCATGATCAAGGGTGGAGTTGTGAGTTTGGAGAGAGGAGGCTTGAGAGCCAGTGGCTCCAAAGAGAGGAGCGTTCTCTATACTGGGGATGGCACAGGGGACCTCTTCTTCTTCTCCGGCGATTCGACGCCTAGACGCTTTGAGCTGCCGGCCTGCGAAGGTTTTGAGCGGGTCAGCGCGCTTGGGAGCGCGGGTGAGTTGAGCGAACTGAGCGGTTATGAGGTTTGGGATAGATGCCGCAAGGTGGCTAATTTTGTTGAGTGCCGCCGTAAGTGTGGCATTGATTTGCGTTTCCAATGCGGATATTCTGTTGTTAACTTGAGTTTCGAGCGCGCTCACTCTCGCCTCGAGTGCCGTGAGGGCATGCGCAGCCTGTCCTGAAGGGGTTGCGTCGCTTTCCATTGCCTCTGCTGCGGGTGAGGCAGAGGTGTGGTTGGGGGAATTTTGGCGGGCCTCCGCTATTGCGAGGCGCTTTTGAAAATTTGCAACCTGCTCGCGGAGAGCAGATATTTCTTTTTGTTCGGCAGAGATTGGCCGTGGTTGGGATTGGGAAGGGGGAGGGAAGGGAGAAGCTGCCCTGCCCGCGCCGCTCACCTGGGAGTGTTGCTTGACAACGTTTGCCCACGTCTTGGAGCCGCCGTTCTGGGGAGGTCCGAGGGGCTTCGCTGCACCGGCTTGAGGCGGCGGTGGCGCAGCTGGAGGTTTCCCCTGGCTCCCGGTAGAGAAATTCACAGGCTGGTCCATGGCTTGGTCGGCAGCCTTGGCCTTCAGCTTGTCCGGGCGACGCTTGCCACGCTTGCGTCGATTCCGCTTCGATTTACGGCCGCGCTCGGCATGCGGGGGCTGGATAGCGCGATATTTAGCCGTACACGCAGGGCCCCCCGTGGCATGGGCCCCGCCGCACACTGAACACTTTGGGTTGCACTGGTGAGGGGCCCGCGCCCCCTCAACGAGTAGAGCCTGCTGTCCGCACAGGCCACACCGGTCCAGCCTCTGGCTGGGGCAGGCGTCCACGCGGTGGCCGACCTCACCGCAATGTCGGCAGGCTGGAATGGTTCGCTGGTAAGGCCTAACTTGTACAAGCTCTGAATCGTAGTGCACGAAACGTGGCTTCTCTGTTCCGGCAGAAGTCAGTCTCGCTTTGTTGGATGTCCCAAATTTTCGCACTTCCACGATGGTGCCGTAGCGCCATTGGAGCCTAGTACGGAGCGAGTCCGTAGTTTCAGAGTTACGGACGGTAATGACGCCGTAGCAGACGTCCTTGCCGTCTTGGCGCAGGTGCCCCACAAGGGGGACCCTCCCGTCGGGTCCATTAAGTTCAAATTCGCCGATAATCCGGTCGGCTAGCTCAGGTTTCGCAGTCTGAACAATAATGAGGTTTTGTTCTCTTACCGGTATTATGGTAAGGTCAGTTGCGGGTTGCGTGCCCAGGAGAGCCGTGAACGCCCGGCCGTAGGCGGTCTCCTGGAAAGTCTCGTACAACGAGACGCGGGTCCGGGGCTTGATGACGACGACGTAGTCGTCTGGAGCAGGCTTGGGTATAACAGGCGGTTTCCACTTCGTGAGCAGTCGCCGACTGCGGCCCGACGCGTGCGGGGCGGGTGACTGCTGGTTTCCGGCGTGAACGCCGGCCGCGTCTACGGACGCCGGCTTGAAGGCTTGGTCTTGCGCTCGGCGCAGCACTGCGGCGTTCAACGCGGCGCTTCGAAATCTTGCCGAATCTGGGCCTCCGGTTGCCGCTGGGGTAACCGTTGCCGAAACTGGGCCTTCGGTTGCCGCTGGGTTAACCGTTGTCCAGTGCATGTTTTCGGGGTCGTAGCCTCGGCAGGAGATTTGCGGAGCAGCCATACTGGCGTCAGTGGCCAGAGGCCCCGCTGTGCCGGGTACCGGTTCGGCCGTTAGGCCTAGCCGCGCCACCGGCCCGATCGGGCCATGTGTTGCCCGAAAAAGGGGTTTAACCGGGCCCACCTTGGAAAAAACTGGTGTCCAGATGTTCCCGACAGCTTTCGGTGCACGTTGGGGATGAACTTGCTAGGGTCAGGCGGAAACTTCCGCTGCTCCGGCTGAAAATCAGCGGAGCCGACGAACAGCACGTCTGACTCCCCGTGCGAACGCGCGCGTCTCTCCTCGCTTGCGGACGCGCAGCCTCCGCCGGCGGTATGCTTCGCATCCTAGGCTTAACCATAAACTAAGCCAGGCCATTTTTATACCCCAATAAAACACGAGGGAGCATCATGATCACTATAAGAATGGAAGGTCTTTGCCTATGCTCTTCCTTCCTAGCTTTGTGCTTCTTCTTTACTGTCGCAGTAGATACAGCAAGGTGCGGCCGTTAAGAGTGTTGGGCTGTTAAGCCCGACGGCACAGGTTCAATCCTGGCTGCAAGAGCCGCATCTCGACGGTGGCGAAAGGCAAGACGACTGCGTCCTGAGTGACGTTACTGCCCGTTAAAGAGCCCTAGATGGCCGAAATCATTCTCAGGCCTTCACTATGACACTACGAGGTGTGTTAAAAAAGTATCGAACCTTTAGTTGGCAGAAATACATTTATTTATTTGGAGGCACAAAACCTTAATCCCCTTCAAAGTAGTCTCATTGGTAATTTACAAACTTCTCCCAACGCTTCCTCCATTCTTGGAAACACTACTGGAACGACTCTTTTGGAATGGAGACGAGCCGGGTCGTTGCATTCCCCATGATGTCTTCTCTTGACTCAAATCGGGTTCCTTTCAGCAGCACTTTCAGCTTAGGAAACAGCAAAAAAGTCCCACGGAGCCCTGTCGGGCGAGCAGGGAGACTGACGAACCACAGGAATGTTGTGTTTGGCTAAGACTGAAAGAGATGCGCAGAATTGGCGGGTGCGTTGTCATGATGGAGCTGCCAAGGTTATGTTGCCCACAGACCTGGTCGTTCGTGGCGCACAGTCCTACAAAGGTGACGAAGGTCCTCCTGAAGGTACTCCTTTGTGATGGTTTGGACTTGCCGTGCGTACTCGTGATGCACCACCCCACTGGAGTCGAAAAAAACGGTCAACATGACTTTGACATTGCTGCTGACCTGTCGTGCTTTTTTTTTGGCATCAGGGGTGTCGGATGTTTCCACTATGACGACTGCATCTTCTTGGTCGTACCCATAAGCTCATGATTCATCGCCTGCGATCGCGGTTTCAGAAAGTTCAGATCACGGCTTTCATTGTCCAGCATTTCCTGCGCGATTTCCATACGGCATTCCTTCTGCTCCTTTGTTAGCAATTTCGGTACGAATTTTGCGGAAACTGTCCTCATGCCCAAATCTTGAATCAAAATTGAATGCACGAATCCAATGCTTACTCTTGCCTCGTTCGCAAGTTCACGGAGTGTAATGCGACGGTTCTCCATCATCCCAGTCTGCACTTGCTGAATTACATTTTAATTCCGGCTTGATGGTGCTGAACGCGTGTCACTGTCCACTGATGTGCGGCCATCTTTGAAGCGGTTGTTACCACTCTATCCGTGAGCTCCTCATGGCATCGTCGCCGAAATCCTGTCAAATGTTGCGAATGGTTTCCGCTTAGGTATCGCCAAGCTGCTGGCAAAATTTGATGCAATATCGTTGCTCATGTTCTTCCGTCATCGTACAACTTAGTTGAATCCGACGACTGCGCACTACATGTCCTCACTTATAGTCAGACTGCCAGCGAGTGACGCTTTCTTCGAGCCGGAAAAATATCGCGCATGCGCATGAATGTCCCCTCTTCATCTCCAGTGAAGGAAGCCTCCCGCACTTCATTGGTTTAGGCGCGATATAAGAAGGCTCGATACTTTTTGAACGCACCTCGTACTTTTGCTCTTTCTTCTTTCAGGACGTGTCTCGCATGGGCTCCCGCCTCGAAGCCACTTTTCGGCAGAAAGAGTCAGCCTTCGGGCTCGAATATTTTGGACGACATCCGGGCCATTGTCCAGTGCCTGCTGAAGCCGGATTTTGCCAATCTACGGACACCTAGGCATATTGCCGGCTGACTGCCGGCCTAGCCATCGAGCTCGACCTAGCTCGTCACCTCTCCGCCGGGAACTGAGCTCCCAGGGACCTGCAAAGATGGAGTACGCCGTGGAAGGCGAGAAAATATCAGCGTCGGAGCTCGAGGACGGAAAATGGGAAACCATTCTTCGGTACCGCGACCGACAACGAGGCCTGAAGAATAAAGGGCCCGCATCAACCGACGACGAGCCTGCGCAGGGGCACGGCCAAGGCAAGTCTAATTCCAATTTTCCATCGCGAAAGAACGGGAAAAAGCTACTTGCACTCAGCAAGAAAGCACTTCTCCCGCGCTTACCGACCGATGACTACAAAATCGTCTGCCGACCACAAGGTTGGAATCTGAGGGACTTTGCGCCCGGACTACTACTCTTCTGCGCCTGCGAGGTGTCCAGGCTGCCGTATGATACGGTGAAGAATGAAGACATTATCAGAGTCAATACGGCCAACAACACCTTCACGCTATGCACGCCCGATCGTCAACGGGCGACTGCATACGCCAAGATTGAAAAACTGAACCTCCAAGGTCAGACCTACAACGTTACGTCGTACGTGGCGGCGCCCGAAGACTCGGTAAAAGGGGTCATTTACAACGCCTACGCGGGAGACTCGCCCGAAGCGGTTCGCCAAGGCTTCGGAAACAGAAACGAAGGAATAGAAGTTGTGGATGCCCGAAGGATCGGACAGTCCAGAACAATACAAATCACCTTTTTTGGAAAGAAGCTACCCAGCCAAGTAATCTATCAGTGCGGCGTCTTTCGGGTCCACCCCTTCAGGGAGCAACATGAAGTATGCTACAACTGCAGGAGGGTAGGACACCGGGCCGACGTCTGCTACAAACCTACAACGAACCTTTGCCGCCGCTGCGGAGAAAATCACTCGCCTCCACCTGAGGGAGAACAGCCAACCTGCCAACCCGTCTGCATCGTCTGCAACGGGGGCCACAACACAGGCAGCCGGAACTGCAAATTCCGGCTGATCAACAGGAACAAACAAGGAACGCCCCATGGCAACCAGGCACCCAAGCAAGGGGACAACGACTCATCACTACACGGACACCAATCTAGGCCCAGGAAGAAGGAACAGGGTGCTACCGGAAAAGGAGGCAGCCACAGCCGGAACAACTCCAGCTCCTTCCCGCCCCTGGGGAACCCTGCAGGGAACGACAAGCGAAGCTCGAGCCGCGGACGCAGCGATAGCCGCTCCAACAAAAAGGTGAGCTGGCCAGCAGAGGCCTCCCAATCTATTGACGCTCGAGAGAAGGAGTTTCAGATACAACTACAATCCCGAGACAGAGAAATTGCCAGCCTTAAAAAAGAGTTGGCTGACATTAAACGCCTGTTACAAGCGCATCAGGTACAGAATGCCACTGCGGCTAGAACGCCACCCACCGCGTCCCAGGCTTCGACCAATAGTGCGATGGAAACAGACGCCATTTGCCACACTCCCTCCACCGCGTCCCAGTCTTCGGCCCATAACGCGACGGACACAGACGCCAGAATAGCAACTAAAAGACCGCTTCCTACAAAAGAAGGCGAGGAATCCAAACGAAAGGCCGAGGCTTCGGAAGCCGACACCCCGCAGCCGTCGAAAGCGCCTACCAAACTCAGGGCAGACATCAATACTCTGTCAGAGAGAACTAGCGCTATATCAACAGAACAAGCAACCTTCCAAGGCCTCGTTACTACCAAATTTGCAGAGATAGATATTCGCTTTGCAACACTAGAGGGACAGGTATCCCAAATAGCCACGTGCATGCAGCAAATAATGGATAGGCTTACAACTATCGAGGCCCGCCTACCCCCCATCTTGGATCTGTCCACGACGCCACAACCATCTATAACACAACATGGCACAACGCCAAAAATTTGAAATTTGGCAATGGAACTGCAGAGGCTTCCGCCGCAAGCGGGCCCACTTGCAGCTCCACATCCAACAAGCACCGTCTGTTACAACCCCAGACGTGATTGCATTGCAAGAAGCTAGCGGCAGGGCTACACTGCCAGGCTATAAAGCATATCTGCCACCTCATTATGATACTAGTAGCGCAGCCGGCTCCTTCACAGCCACTCTGGTGCATAGAAATATCACCGCAATTCAACATTTTGTAAATGATTCGGAAGAAGATTACACCCTACTTGAAATAGTACCAAGGCAAAAAGGAGACTCAAATCTCTTCATCCTTAATGTATACAACCCGCCCAGAAACAAAGGCAATGGACTCCCACACTTGTTGATAAACACAGTAAAGCTGGCTGCTAGGGCTCAACTAATAATTGTGGGAGACTTCAACGCTCAACACCCAGCATGGGGATATACCAAAGCAACTCCGAAAGGGAACCTGCTCTGGCAAATCATACAGTCACTAGGGCTCACAACGCTAAACAACCCGAGCGACCACACACGCATGGGTAACAGTGTATGTGTCGACACATCTCCAGACCTATCCCTCTCTAAAAACGTCAAGGACGCAAAGTGGGTCAACACCGGGCAAAACCTTGGTAGTGATCATTTCATCCTTAGCATCACCTTCCCCACGACAAAACTTAAAAACAAAGCAAAAGAAATACGAACCACGGATTGGGACAAGTTCAGGCAACTTCGCGACAAAACAGCTCCAAAGGAGATCTCTAACCTTAGCGACTGGGTTATCTCCCTGAATGAGGATGTCAGCTCCACTAGCGTTGCGGTGCCAGTTGAGAAGGAGGAGCAGATTGCAGACTCAAAGCTGCTACACCTGTGGCAGGCACAAAAAGGCCTCCAAAAACGCTGGAAGAAGCAAAAACACAACAAGCGACTACGCAAAAAGATCGCTGAAATCGAGAGGCGAATCGAGGAACATACACTTACTCTCCAAAAACAACAATGGAACCAAATATGTGAAAGCGTCAATGGGCAGCTCGGAAATAAGAAGACATGGCATCTTCTAAGACACCTGCTCGACCCAGAACAAACACGTCCCGTGCAACAAAGTCAACTGTACAGACTCATACATAAATATGAGGGTACACCTGAAGACCTAATCAAAGAGCTAGCAGAACGTTATCTAAACACGGATGATGGTACCACTCAACCAGACTACCGGGGGACTCCTAATCCAAATTTAGACGCAGACATCACAGACGCAGAGGTCTGGTACGCAATTGGAAAACTGCGGACAACATCTGCGGCAGGACCAGACAAAGTAACAAATAAGACTCTCAGGAACTTAGACGCAACGTCGATCGCGGCGGTTACAGACCTTATGAACAAATACTGGCATGCAGGCAACATACCACCAGAGTGGAAACACGCGAAAATCACTTTTATTCCTAAAGCGGGTAAGAAACTCAGCACTGAGAATCTACGCCCAATTTCATTAACATCATGCCTAGGCAAACTCATGGAGCATGTCATCCTCAATAGGCTCCAAAACTATGCGGAGGACATGAACCTCCTACCTGAAACAATGTTAGGATTCAGGGCCCAACTATCTACCCAGGACATACTCTTGCAGCTTAACAAGGACATAATTGAAGCTGACGAGGGAACAGGAACGAAAGCAATATTGGGTTTAGACCTTGTTAAAGCTTTCGACAACGTCACCCACAAAGCCATTTTGACAAACTTGTCAGAAATCAACCCCGGAGAAAGGACGTACAACTACATCCGATCCTTCCTCACTAACAGAACAGCAGTGATAACGGTCGGAACAATAGAGTCTGCCCCAATCACACTAGGAAGTAAAGGAACGCCACAGGGCTCCGTCCTGTCCCCTTTCCTTTTTAACCTCTCCCTCATCAAAATTCCCCCCAAACTGGCACAAATACCAGACCTACATCACACATTCTATGCAGATGACATCACACTTTGGGTAACCAAAGGATGCGAAGGCTACATAGAAGACACACTCCAAGCAGCAGTGGACATCATTGAGGCATGCGCATGGGAATCCGGCCTCACTTGTTCTGAGCAAAAATCTGAACTCTTCGTGATCCGTCGTAAACAAAGAGGTAGGCGTACCACGACATCCCCCCCCGCAAATAAACGTCTATGTTAATGGACGATCTGTCAAAGAGGTACAGACCATGAGGATACTGGGGTTGTATTTACAAACAAATGGAAAGAATACTGACACACTCACTAAGCTAAAACGCACGGTAGAAGCGACAGCGCGATTAATCCGCCGCATAGCTAACCGCAGACAAGGGGTGAGGGAAAGAGATTTATGCCGACTAGTGCAGGCCTTTGCGCTAAGCAGGATACTCTATGCCACCCCTTATCTCAAATTTTCGAAAGCAGAAAAGGACAAATTGGATAGTATGATACGGCAGGCCTATAAGGCTGCGTTAGGACTCCCACTAAATGCCTCAACTGAAAGGCTTATGAGGTTAGGAATACATAACACCTACAATGAACTGAAAGAAGCCCATTTAATGGCTCAAACAGCGCGATTAGCCAATTCCAGAACTGGCAGGAGTATTCTTACCAGGCTCGGAATTAACTTTCAACCTACGAATAACGATGCTAAAGTAGATTTACCCCGCGACTATAGGACGGCCCTACTAATCAAACCACTCCCCAAAAACATGCACCCCTTACACCATGAGGGTAGAAGACAAGCAAGAGCCAAAGCCTTACATAACAAATACAGACAGTGCGCTGGAACACTTTATGTAGATGCGGCAGAATACAAAAATACCAATGCCTTTGCAATTGTGGTTGTGAACGAGAATGGTGACCACATCGTCTCGGCGACAATCAAAACGAAATCCTCTGAAACGGCAGAAGAGGCGGCTATAGCCCTCGCCCTAGCGCATACCCAAGGGAGCATCATCTTCAGCGATTCCAAAATGGGTATCAATAATTTCGCTAAAGGGCGAATTACAAACACCTCCCTTAGAATCCTTAACGCAACCAAATTCTCACCAAATTATTCCGAATTGATATGGGTCCCAGCCCATTCGGGGAATCCGGGGAACGAGGCAGCCCACAATAAAGCCCGAGGTTTCGTCGACCGGGCAGTGGATGAGTCTGGCTCCCTGAATTTCACGAAGGACTCCATGATCACATATCATGATCTCACCAATCATTTTAAACTAGAGAGGAGAATTTTCCCCCCTCCAGACAAAAGACTTACTAAAGAACAAGAGGTTACGTGGCGTCGTCTACAGACGAGATCGATACGCACCCCATCACTCCTCGCGCACATTTATCCAGATCTTTACAACCCAAACTGCAAACACTGTGGCCACCGTGCTACCTACGATCACATCCTGTGGGACTGCAAAATAGAGCCACCTCCGGGTGATCTAGTTACAGCTCCTTCTCTCGAGCGGTGGGAGACCGTGCTGGCTAGCTCTGACCCCAGAACGCAAGTTTTGGCGGTGGAGTGGGCTGACAAAGTCGTCGAGGGCTATGTACTCTCGACCACTTAACGCGACCTCTTGCCAAGCTCTTCCCGGCGAATAAAATGTTTTACAATCAATACAATCAATTTCTTCTTTCACTCCCTCCTCCAACTCTCAGGGCGCGGTAGAGGTGTCCACCAGGAAGTGAGACATTTACTGCACTCTTTTTTTTCCACAAAACATATTTTCGCTGTGGTGGCTCACTGGTTAGGGTGCTCGGCTACTGAGCTGGAGTACCCGGGTTCGAACCCGGCCGTGACGGGCGCGTTTCGATGGAGGCGAAACGCAAAGTCGCCCGTGTCCTGTGCGTTGTCAGTGCACGTTAAAGATCCGCAGATGGTCGAAATTGTTCCGGAGACCTCGACTTCGGCACCTTTCTCTCTTCTTTCACTCCCACCTTCCTCCCTTCCCTTACGGAGCAGTTAGGATGTCCACCGTCCATTCCGTCCCTCGTGTTCCTTTTGAGCTGTTTTTGTAGCGAGGGCTATACTACGCCAGCCCCTTCGCGAGGCCAGCGTGAAAGAAGAAGAAGAACATTATTTTCCACCGATGTAGGAGGCCTCGTACTCCCCGCCCCTGGCGCTCAGGCTCAAGGGGCGGGAGCCGGGGCTTCCGCGACTACAGACAGGCGAATTGCAGTGTTTCTTCGCGGCTTCCGTCGCCAGGCGGATGACTTGTTGCTGGTCGCCGGGGGACTCGCTTTGCAGCAAGGCCTCCCAGACATCTCTACTTGTAATGTTCTTCCTGACGCCTGGGCAGTCAGGACATTGCCAGATTAAATGATCAAGAGTGACCCTATCTCCTCAGGTTTTACACTTATCATCAGGTCTATTAGCGCGAGGAACAACCGGACTGGGTTTGAAAAATTCCCAGCTTGCAGGCGCCGCCAAGCGACAGCCTCTCTGTTGCTTAAAGTTCGGTCCGGTGGTGGCAGAAACCTCCTTCCAACTATATAGTGCTCGACGATTTCAGTGTATAGGTTTGCGCTCATCAGGAGTGAAGTGGCCACCGACGTTATGGATGACGCCGAGGCATGAGATGGGAGGATGGGGGGAATAAGAGTTGATGCTGACAGGCTTACCGTGAAGGTGAAGCTGCGTGATCGAAAGTAGGAGGTGGGCGGTGAGAGGAGAATGAGTTTTTAAAAACACAAGGCTTTGGGCTGGCTTGGCCTGAAGGGTGATGTCTGCACTGGTCTTGGAGGAATGTTGTGCAGCTGAGGTGACTGCGGCGAGCACGTCGTAGAGAGGCAGCTTGGGATTGAGGGTACCAGGAGGGAGTTGTATTCCAACAGTGATGAGCTCGGAGCGGGGTCGGGTGGCGGAAGCAGGCTTACGGCTGGCACCGATGGTGCTCCAGCCGATTTCCGGGGATGGAGTGTCGTCTACCGGGGACGCCATGAAGTCCATGTCTGCCGACGAATCGTCAGCCTGAGGCGCAATCTGCGACGCTGGTGCCGGGCTGCAGGTCTTGGTGTCAGCGGGTAATGTGGCAGGTGTAGGCGCGGCGGCACCGGCGGCGTCGACGAAAGCAGGCGGCTGCGACGCGTCTATGGGCCCAAAGGTGTTGGCGTCCCTTAGAGCGTGGAGTTGGCTAGCAGTGGACGCTGCGGCGACGACGAACGCTGCCGGCTGCGCCGCGGCCGTCGATCCGGAGCTCCCAGCGTCGCTCACAGTGTTGGTTCCAACAGGATTTTGCGCGGTGACGTGGGCGGTTGGAGTAGGCCCCGCGGTGGCGGCATCAGTGGGTCTGGGCTGCAGGGGCTTCGTCAGACGCTGCATTGCAGAGGTGCAGGCGCGGCGCGTTAGGGTTAGCGAGGCGCCGCGCCGCATCAGACTTTTGGAGGCGCTTGGAGGGCCAGCTCGGCAGCGGGCCGTGATGACGATGGTATCCACGTGCTTCGGAAGCCTTCCTGAATCGATGGAGAGGAAATCCAGGGGCGGGCGAAGCCCTGGACTATGCCAGGGGCAGGTGATGAGCGCATGCATGATCTAGAGTCTTTCAAAACTGATATTCTCGCTGCTCGCATGATGGGATCCACTCAATCAGTGCTCATTACGTTCGCTGGTACCGGCATCCCCCACTTTGTTTATTTCAAACGCGTTGCCTTCCGGTGCCGTCCTCATAAATCTAAGCCTCCCACCTGCACCCGTTGTCTCACTCTAGGCCACCGCGCCCACCAATGCCCCCAGCACAGCGTTCCGGCCAAGTGCCGTCGCTGTGCTGCTCCTCTACCCGCTGACCCTTCCGCTCATGTGTGTGCCCAGCCCTGGTGTGTTCATTGCAAGGTGAACACCCACCCCTCCCTCGACCCCACTTGCCCCTTTCTCCTTGCTAAACAACGCGAGTGTGCTAAAACTGCACCTCCGACGCCTAGCTTTGCGCCGGGCCACTCAACCCACCACCCCCTCCTCCTCCGTCTCTAATCATGAATCTCCATCAGCTCCGACCACGTCACCACCAGGCTCATACGCCGCCATAGTTAAAGGATCCTCGGTGCCAGCGACCCTCTCTTCCACTAAACCACCCTCTCCATCCTTGACTGACGAGAGACGCTCCTTCGACCTCCGGCTGGCAATGCTGGAACGCCAGCAGCGAGAGTAGCAGCGCATTTCTCACGATCTACAACAGCAGATACATGCCTTGACTCAAACCCTCCAGACAACCACCTCCTCTCTTACCTCCCAGCTTAGCAAGCTAAATGAGCACCTTGCCACGTTCACCACTCCCTCCTCCAGCGCCCATGTCGCCCCTTTGGCTGACCTTGTAGAAACCACCACACAGGCACATCACACTCGCTTGGTTCAGCTGGAAACTTCGGTTCTCCAGATTCTTACCACCCTCCAAGCACAATCAAAGCAATTGGAATCCTTCACATCTATGCTCCAATCCGTCCATGAGTCACTGCCCCCGGCAAAAAAGAAGGAACGCGTACCATCGCGTTCCTCTCCACTATCATAATGGCGTTTGGCGAGGACCTCGAGATTGTGCAGTGGAACTGCCGAAATCTTTGCCACAATAAGACCCCCCTCCACCAGTATCTACTCACCCGCCCCTCTCTGCCTCATTTTCTCCTTCTCCAGGAGACCCGGACAGCCCGCAATGTCCCAGGCTACCGCGCCTACCATGCCACTACGGCCACACCACTTGCGTCTATTTATGTACGCAGTGACGTGCTCGTAGCGCAAATTGACATCCCCTCCACCCTCCTTAAATATTTAGTTGGTGTGGTTTATTACCACCCATCTTCCCGCATCTCACACGTCCTTTTGTCTTTTTACAACCCCCCTGTCACTTCCTCTTTATTCTCTGCTCTGGGCAAATTCTTTCACTCTCTTCCTTCTACCTCCCATCTCCTCTTTGGTGGTGACTTTAATGCCCCTCACACACTCTGGGGCTACCCACAAACCCTCAAACCCGGCCGCCTCCTCCATTGTCTGTCCCAGGAACGCCACCTCACCCTTCTTAATACTCCTGGCTCTCCTACTCGAGCGGGCACTGCCTCACAACGCCCCACGACACCCGACCTCACTTTCTCTCGGGGTTCACTTTCCTTTCACTGGCAGGTGACAGCCGAAACTGTTTATAGTGACCACTTTCTCATCCATATCACCGCCTCTCTTTCCCACATCCCTCGCTGTCATCCGGTTATTCACACTGACTGGCATGCTTTTCGCACTAATCTCGCCTCCGACTCCTTTCAATCCTACGACGACTGGACGTCGCGCATCTCTGCAGCGCTCACGTCGAGCAGCCGTCGCGTTCGCTCTCGTTACCCAATCCAAGACCCAGATCCTCACCTTCTCCGTTTATGGCGTCGCCGTAAACGTCTTCAACGCTCCTTTCGCTCCCAACCACACAATGCCCAACTTTCCTCCCGGATCACTGCTCTGCGGGCCGAGATCGTCGCCCACTGCGCCTCCCTCGAGCACTCTCGTTGGAGTGCTCTTTGTGATGGCCTTGATTCTTCTTTGCACTCGCGATCCGCATGGTCTCTCTTTAAATCCCTCCTTGGCACTAAGCCTGCCCTTGCTCCTACTCTAGCTAAAGCCCTCACTCAGGGGACTCCCTCCGAAGTTTTTGATCAACTCGCCTCTCTCTACCTCCCGCCCCCTCTGGCACCCTCCTAACCGGTGTACTCAGGTGGACCTAACCCCGATCTGGACCAATGCTTCACTCTCCGGGAGCTCGAATCTGCTCTGGCTGCTAATGCTACACGCTCGGCTACCGGTGAGGATGCCATTACATACACCACACTTCGTAACCTTCCTGACTGCGCCAAAGAATTCCTCCTCCAAACCTACAATGAGGCCTGGCAGAGCGGCTGCTTGCCGAGCTCCTGGACATCCTCCCTTATTTCTATGATTCCAAAGCCGGGCAAACCTCCCTCTCTCTCTAACCTCGGCCCAATCTCCCTGACGTCGTGTGTTGGTAAGACCCTTGAGCGAATGGCTCTGACTCGCCTCTCTGATTTTCTTGAGGCACGGGAGTTCTTCCCCCATTCTCTCATTGGCTTCCGACGCCGCGTCTGTGCACAGGACATGTTTCTGATTCTCCAGCAAACGTTTCTGTCCCCTACACCCACTCAAATTTACGCACTTGTGACCGTCGATGTTCGCAAGGCCTTTGACGGTGTTTGCCACGATCACATCCTTTCTCAACTCGCCTCTTTGGATTGTGGCTCCCGCATGTACTCCTATATCCGCTCATTCCTCTCTAACCGTGTGGCTCGCTTTCGAGTAGATACCCACTTGTCTAACCCACACCACCTCCCCCGTGGCACTCCTCAAGGTGCTGTTCTCTCTCCTACCCTTTTCAATCTCGCTATGGCCCCTCTCGCCTCCCAGCTAGCTGAAATTCCCGACCTGCATCATATATTTTACGTCGATGACATCACACTCTGGTGTTCATCCGGCTCTCCCGGTCACGTACAGGACACCCTGCAACGTGGCCTAGATCTCATCGACTCCTTTCTCACCACCGCTGGCCTCTCTCCTGCTCCTGAGAAATCCGAGCTTCTCCTTCTCAACCATTCCTCCTACCAGCGCTCACACAACCACTTCGTCTCTCTCCACCTTTCTGGCTCTCCCATTCCTGTCGTCACACAGTGCAAAGTTCTTGGCTTCCCTTTCCATGCGGCTAAGAATGTGCAAGCCCTCCACCGCGCTGTCACCACCTGCCACTCTGTAACTCACCTCCTGCGGCGCGTGGTCACTCGACGCTCAGGTCTCCACGAGGCTCACGCGTGCCGAGTTGCCCACGCGCTGGCCCTCAACAAGGTCTTGTACTCAGGGTTGCCAGATTGGGCTATTAATAGCCAAATTGGGCTACTTGTTGTCCGAGTTGGCGTCAGAAATTTCGTTTTGGCTATGTGGCTACTTTTGGGCTATATCTTTTTCATGGGTGAAAAAAAAAGTTAAAGTAGTTATAATGTGCTCTGTTAGAATTATACAGTGACAGAAATAAAAGGCATGCTGGAATCAAAATGCACGCTATAGAAGGTTAAAGAAATTGAGCGCGTCTGCTACAAAATGACAATTTGTAAACGCTGTGTTCGAGAAAACTTGTATTCCAGGCGGTCAAGGATCATGGCCTTTCGATTTCTTTTATAAAAAGTTGACACTACGTGAAAGTTGCCCCCGCGGAAACACTTCACGGCCTATATATTCCACTTAATCCACGCCACCCGCGCGCGCACCATTGAATATAGACTGTTGCCGTCTGCACATGTGAGCCTTCTCCCATTGACGGTGCACCTCGGGTGGCCATGACAACCATGGTACCAGAATAGAGAGAAAACATTAAGAGAACTTAAGCCTCCCTACGTGGTTTTTTGTTTGTTGTTTTGTTTATGGGGTTTAACGTCCCGAAGCGACTAAGGCTATGAGAGACGCCGTAGTGGAGGGCTCCGGAAATTTCGACCGCCTGGGGTTCTTTAACATGCACTGACATCGCACAGTACACGGGCCTCTAGAATTTCTCCTCCTAAGAAATTCAACCGCCGCGACCGGGATCGAACCCCCGTCTTTCGGGTCAGCAGGCGAGCACCATAACCACTGAGCCACCGCGGCGCTCCCTACGTGGTGCGAATGCGTAAGCATTAAATGCTACTATTTCGCTTCTGTTGCCTGGTTTCGTGATCCTCACGTGTTAACCGTTAACCATAGACGTGGCCTCGTGGTTTGGGCGTCCGCTTCGGCTGCGGTAGGTGGCTGTTCGGAAACCCACCGCCAGGCATGTTCTTTTCTTGTATTGTTCATTCTGGTTCTGCGGACACATTCTGCTTATTAATAAGGTCTTTTTCTGTTTCTTCCTATTCTCGTGCTGGACACAACAAGCGCGCCACTCGCAAGAGCCTACGCTTTTTCTGCAGCCTCAAGCGGCACACGTGCAGCCCTCGAGATTCATTGCAAGCGACGCGAGAGCGCCGTGTCCGTTGCATAATCTGCGTGCACTCATGCGGAGCCGTGGAGCCATCCTTCGGTGCGGAACGCACTGTAACTAACGAAGGCGGCGGAAGTTAGTGGCATGACATGGCAGTAGATCCGTCGCTACGAGAACTTTGAGAATGGGCAAGTGGGCGATGTACATCCGGAACTACAAAAAGAAATGGGAAAAGGAGCCGGAATTGAAGGGTAATTGTTTTTCTCATTATTGTGAAGGTGCTGTTAGACTGAAGATAAAATCGACATAGATTATCATCTAATGGCATATATCCTTGATTTATTCTGAGCTCATGCATATCGTAGAATGTAGCTTCAAGAAGGCGCATGCTCGATGCTATGAGGTGACGCTCTCAGTGAGAACCTTCCTCTTAAAGCATGCAATTGAAAGTGAGGCTGCGTATGTATACAGTAAGGCATTTTCACTGTCGACGTGTCTAATCTGCGCGCAAACATTTAAAAGGTGAAATATTCCTAAACTAGATATAGCGCCGCCGTTCTTTTCCGCGTGCAAACTGGCTGGCGTCACCCGCCTCTGGTGTATGGCCTACTGCCGCGCCTGCAAAGTGGAACTGCGGCCCCATCTTTAGGACCTGGTTAGCGCACCTGTTAGCCGCACTGGTTAGAGCGCATGACAGATGCGAAACGTAACAACGGAAAGAACACGCCGTGCGCACCCCTCAGACATCATCTCCGGGAAAGAAATCTAATATGTAAATATTCTTGCCAAAAATTAATTCAATATGCTTAAGAGATGTCGTCAAGCAAATTTTTTTGGCTACTTTTGGGCTACGCAAAAATTTCGCTGTTGGCTACGTTTGGGCTACTACGGAGGCCAATTTGGCTACCTGAGGTCGGAGCCATCTGGCAACCCTGCTTGTACTTTGCACCCTACGCTTCCTTCACTCAGACTCAACTTAACGCTCTCGAGACTGCCCTTGTGGGCCTCTACAAGGCAGCTCTCAACCTCCCTATCACTACCTCTACCACTAAGCTCTTTGCCACAGGCCTCTTCCATCCTCTTCGTTCTCTTCTCAGTCTCCATCGTGACTCGCAGCTTGACCGGCTTTCCCTTACCCGCCAGGGTCAGTGGTTATTGACTCAAGCGGGTATCTCGCCCATTCCAATCTCCCCGTTTACCTCTCCTATTCCCACCCCCGCTCCCAATCTTCGTATTCTTCCCCTCCCGACCAACATGTCCCCCGTCCTGCACGCCGGACGTCGTCATGCGGCCGCACAGCACCATTCCACTCTCTTTGATACCCAGGGTGTAGCTTACACGGATGGCTCTTTCGTGGCTCCTCGAGGTTCCTGCGGCTACGCCCTGTACCATACACACCTCCCTGCTCCTGAAACCCACACCAGCGGGCCGTATCTACACCCTCCAGACGCATTGTCCCTCGAGGTTCTCGCCATTGCGCATGCCCTCCAGTCATTTGCCCTCCTTCCCTCTCTCCAAGAGTACACAGTCTATTCAGACTCACAAGCCGCTATACACAAGATACAGAAACGCACCCTGACCCCTTCTCTCCAACAGGAGGTCGAACGAGCGGTCTCCGCACTGCAGCCTTCCATCGTTTTCCTCCGCTGGGTCCCTGGGCATTCAGGGATTGACGGCAATGAGCTGGCCCATCAGCCCGCCCGCGACACACTTTTCCGGGCACCGTTGATCCCCTGGCCCAAGCCCTCGGAGGACGGTGGGAGACTCACCCTTCGCCGCACCATAAAAGAGGTCTACCTTGAACTCCGCCTCGACAAACGCCTTTACCCTCCCCCTCATCCATCACTCACGGTGCCGGAGTCTCGCCTTCTTCGGCACATTCAGATGAATGCAGTTATCACCCCGTCCCGCCTCTTCCTCTATCGCTATCGATCGGGCCCTTCCTGTCCCAACTGCCCCTGTATCTATGCGGACCTGGCCCATTGCCTCTTCTATTGCCCGGCTGCTCAGCAGTCGGGTTCCTTCCCCCCACCCTCTCTATCCATCACCACCTGGCTCGACTGGCTTGGCGCTGAAGGGGAAGAAGAACAGCGGCTTATGGTCGCCCAGGCGGTCAAAATGCTCGGCCTATAAATTTTGGTCGAATAAAAGTCTTTTACTACTACTACTACTACTACTAGGTTTGCGCGCGCTCATCCAGTCCCCGGCAGTCGGGCTGCTTTGCGGTTACCCGGAAGTTGAGATCTCGGGCTAACTGGCGTGCCGCCTCATCGCCTGAGACTGATTCGTGTGCGGGGGTCCAGTATCGTAATTTTACGGTTCAGTTCAGAACATGCTAAAATTTTGTTTGCCTTTTTCGAGGCCCTTCCTTTGCCAAAATTCCAGACAGCCGTTTTGCTATCGATAATTATGATGTTTGCTTTCGGTCCGAAGCATGCGAGCGCTATTGAAACTTCCGCAGCTGTAGCTATGTTTCGGCTTCTAATTGATGCGGCAGCGACTGGTACGCCACGGCCGTTGACCACCGTGGAGACTGCCGCCCCCCACTTTCCACTAGCCGCGTCTACATAGGAGACTTCCTCAGGCTTCTTATTTTCTATGCGCTTCGTAAGCGCTTCCGCCCTTTTTTGTCTCCGTTCCTTGTTATAGGTCGGGTGCATGGTTCTGGGAAAAGGGGGCCCGAGTATGTGTTCGCGACACTTTAGGGAAATATCTGTTTTGTCGCTCGCACCCCTGTCTGATTGTAGCCCCACCTAACCCAGGATGGTTCTGCCCGTGTTAGTTCGGTTCAAACTTCCTAGCTACGCCTTATACCCTGCTTCCGCCAATTCAGTCCAATTAGTATGCAGCCCCATTTCGAGGAGGCGGTCCGTGGAAGTCGTAATGGGAAGCTCCAGCGACCTCTTCGCGCATCCCCTGTTAAGTTTGTCTATTCTGTGTTTTTCATCTGTCCTAGTGTTCAGATATAGAGTGGCATAGCATATGCGGCTGATAATGTAGGCCTGCATCAGTTTCAGGAGGCTACGCTCTTTCAGTCCCCGACCCTTGAGCGCGACTCTTTTGAATATCCAACTTACCTGTTTGGTGTAATTGTCTAGCTTCTTAACTGTTGTATCATTATATTCGTCGGCTTGTAGGAAAAGCCCTAGAGTTATAATCCGTTGGTCTCTTGGCACCGTTCGTCTGTCTACTGTGGTGCTGAGGTTTATTTCGCGCTTGCACCTGAGCGCCTTTGGATTGTATATAAGGAGTTCAGATTTCTGCGAAGAGCATCAGAGGCCCCTCTCGGCCGCATAGGAAACGACAATATCAGCTGCTGCTTGTAAGCGTTCCTCTATACTCGCGTCGATGCCCTGGTTGATCGAAGGACTGACGTCGTCCGCGTACATGCTGAGTTTCAAATTTTCCACTTCCCTTAAGGCTGCCGGGAGGTCTCGCATGGCTACGTTGAAAAGGAAGGGGGAAAGCACCGATCCCTGCGGCATACCCCAGCTCCCCAGTCGCACGGTGGGGGATTCTATATCTTGAAATTTCATTTTGAATGTTCTGTCTGATAGAAATTTCCCTTATGTAGTCATATGTTTCCTTACCAACCACAATTTTTTGGAGGTCAGTGAGAATCGCTGCGTGTTTCACATTATCGAAGGTTTGGTCAGATCTAGGCCTAATATCACCTTTCCATCTTTGGTTCTGGATTCTATGATGTCGTGTTTTAGACAAAATATTACGCTGTGTGTGTCTTTTCTGTCTGTGCCCTTGTAAAAATATCACGTCCTGTGTGCAGAGGCCGGGCTGAAACCCAACCATTTCGTGCGGCCACAAGTCGTTGTGCTCCATAAAGCTTGTTAGTCTAGTTTGGATTACGCGTGGCAGTCGGCGGCAACCTTTTGTCGCGAACTGACTGCAATCTTTGTGTACGACAGGTAACTGCTTCCGACGGCCACCTGATACCATTATCCTGCGCATATCGTGGAAGAACTGGACAGCTCGGCGCAGCAAATTAGTCCACTTCGGGACAGCGTGACCGGAAGGACCACCACTGCCAGGCTTCCTGGAGGCGGCACTGCTGCCGCTAGACAGCTATAAAACCGTGGTTCACCTGGTTCACCTTCGCAGTCGGCGGCAACCTTTTGTCGCGAACTGACTGCAATCTTTGTGTACGACAGGTGAGCATTGCTGAAAACTCATCACTAGCCTTTTGTCTCGTTATGCCGCCGACTGCAATCTGTGCAATTTGTACCTTGTCATACCGTGTGCTTTGCTACACCTGCTAATATTATTCTCGACTGTTCACGATGGCACGTTGTGGGGTTTGTAATGAGGCTCTACCTAGAGATGGAAAACGAACTGTTTGCTGCGAATGTAGCATTGGGCACCATCTTGGTGACTGCTCCGGTCTTTCCGAGAATACATTTTCATCCATGGGACCACGAAAACGTGAAAAATGGCGATGTCGCGTGTGTCGCGGGGAGTCACTTCCCGTAAATTCCAATGATAAGCCAACTCAAGAACCATCGGACGTTTTTAAAAAAGTGGCTGCGTTGGAAGAAAAATTGATGGTTGTTGCTGAACTGAAGATAAGCATAGATAGCCTCCTGGCTCTGCCGGCGCAGCTCGAGAAGCTTGTCATGACAATTCAAGGCCTGCAAACGACAGTTACTGAGGTTCAAACATGAGTAGAATTCTTGACATCCAAATACGACACGCTCCTTGCGACATGCAGCGATGCCGTGCAGGCAACAAAGACGCTTGAGCAAAAGGTTGCATTTCTAGAAGGGACTATTGACGAAGAGGCTTCGATGATTCACCGAATTCAGTGAGAACTCAATGAAAGTGAACAGTACAGCCGTCTGTCCAATCTAGAGATAAGCGGACTGCCAGTTCAGCCACAGGAAGAACTGCGGGCTGAAGTTGCGCAGATGGCTGAAACACTTGAAGTGCGTGACTTCAACCAGTCTGAGATAGCCTCCTTGCACCGTCTATCATCGAGACAAGGGAAGATTCCGGCCGTATTGGTCAGGTTTTCGTCCCCGAGCTTACAGGAGAAATGGCTGCAGGTAAAAAACAAACTTAGGACGCTAAATGAGTCCCACAAGCTCTCCTCAGTTTTCTTCAATGAAAACTTGACCCGTATGAACAGTGAGCTGTTCTGGAAAGCTCGAATCCGAGGAAAGGAAAAATCTTTCAAGTTTTTCTGGGTCAAGAATGGCCAAGTTTTCGCCAGAAAAGAAGTGCGGGCTTCCGTTATCAAAATCGCGTCTCTTTCAGACATTGACAAAATGACGTAGGGAAATTCACTATTACTGCTGTGGCTTCTTTTTCAAGTTTTGACGTCTGTTTCCAATCGTTCCATCCAGTTTCATTGAGTTCTCTTACAATTCTTCACATTAACATTAGAAGTATTCGAAAACATTGGAATCAATTTCTGGTAATCGCAAAAGACCTTTACCAAGTAGTAGACGTATTTGCATTCACAGAGGTAAATATTGCTGACCATATTACCTGCACGTTCAAGCTTCCAGGTTATACGGAGCATTTCCTTACCCGCCAAATGGGTAAGGGTAGAGGAATTGCTGTTTTCTTCAAGGATTCATTATCGGTTTCCAATATCATCATCTCCATCAACGCTGCAGAGGCAATGGGATTTGAAATTTCGTACAGCAACATTTCGAGTCATCTCCTTATCATATACCGCCCACCGTCTGGAAACGTGGCTAATTTTATCACAGCATTGCATGACGTTTGTAAGCAAAGGTTTAGCCAAGGTAACCTATGCATAATGGGTGACTTGAATATTGATCTGTTAAAGCCTGAGGGAGCATCTGCGCAAAACTACCTAAATGCCCTTGCTGTTCATGGTATAGAAACACTACTTTCAGATCCTACTAGAGAAGAGATCGTAAATAACAGTGTGTGTAAAACTTGCATAGACCACGTTAACGTACGCGCGTCGGACTTGTCTTATGTTATGGCAGCTGTCATTCGAAAGAAATTAGCGGATCATTACTTTACACTATGCCACTTTGCTAAGGTCGATTCTGCACAGAAACCTAATGATAGCAGGTGTGTTATGACTGTACTAGATCGAAAACTATTTGACAGTAAGGTGTCATCCTTCGACTGGAACTCATTTATATCACGAAATAACAAAGATACCGCCTACGGTAACTTTGTTTTGGTTCTTAAAAAATTAAAAGAATCCTGCGAAAAAAGTATCATTGTCAAAAAAACGAAATAATAAATGCTTCTGGCTTACAGCTGACATTCTCGCAGCCATTAGATGCAAAGAAATGCTGTGGTCAAAATGTGGCGCTTCACCAAAAAATGCAAACTTACGAAATGAATTTCGGGCTGCTAGGAACAAAGTAACCGCTCTTCTTCGGTCCTCTAAAAGGCGTTACTATGCTAGCCAGTTTCGCAATTGCCACCATGACGTGGCCAAATCTTGGCCTATCGTGAACGGACTACGTGGGCGTCAGCGTAGACCGGTCAAGGACGCAATAGAGCATAGTTTTGGTCACTTGACATCCTCTTTGGCAAATGATTTTAATAACTTTTTTTCTAAAGAACAGCGCATTGCCCGTGCCACATCACGTTCGCCGTTACTTCCTTCTTCTGTGACTGACTCAGCATTTCTACCGCACATAACAGAGCCAGATTTTTTCAGCATAATCTCCAGTCTACGGCATAACAAATCAGCTGGAATTGATGGAATATTTATCAGCGACCTTTCCAGAAACTTCCAAAGCTTGAAGTGTGTCTTTCTTTTTATGCTTAATGATATGATTGAAATTTGCTTCTTACCATGCTCTCTTAAACAAGCGCGTGTTATACCACTTTACAAGGGTGGCAAAAGAAATGATATCTCGAATTATCGCCCAATATCTATCGCGTCGTGTATATCACAAATTTTAGAAAAACACGTCTTATGTGCAATGTCAGCATTTTTGCTGAGGCATAACGTGCTTAGCCCACATCAATACGGATTTGTTGCTGGTTCTGGTACCCAAACGTTATTAGAAAAGATGTCGGATTCCGTTCATTCTAGTTTTGATAAAAATGAAGTGGCATTTGGTCTCTTTCTTGATGTCAGGAAGGCATTTAATACTGTTCGCCATGATATTCTGTGTGAAAAGTTGTTTTGCTATGGTTTTCGTCGTCCTTTGTTACTAAGAAATTATGTGTCTCAGGGATCTCAAATGGTGGAACTTGGACCTGTGCAAAGCAGAATGATAGACTTATATAGTGGTGTTCCCCAGGGACCCATCTTATCACCCCTCTTATTTAATCTCTATGTTAATGACCTCCTCAGCATTATAAGTTCATCACAGATTTATCAATATGCAGATGACACCCTCCTCATCTCATCTAATACAGATTTTTCTTGCGCACTCCGTCAACTTCAACAGGACGCTACTAATCTATATGATTGGTTTCAATGTAACCTGATTGATATAAACCCCCAAAAAACTCAAATAGTGTGCTTTAGAAATGCACACAAGCCAATCCCGAAAAACGCTGTGGTTTTTTTGCACAGCTCCAGTTGCACTGCATTTTCTTGCTACCCCATTACATGTGTTCCGTCCGTGAAATACCTTGCCATTTACTTTGACAGTGATTTATCCTGGAACACGCACATGGCACACCTCAGTAAGAAGCTTAGAGGCGTCGCATGCTTGCTCTATGCTCTAAGGGCCTACCTGCCATTGGCCATAAGACTTTTAATTGCACAGTCTTTGGGATATTCTCTGCTGAGATATGGCATGTGCTGTTTCTTCAACTGTTCTGCAACATGGAAAAATAGGATAAACCGTATTCTCAAGAATATGGCTAAGAGTGTCATCTATTCAATACCCCATAAACAGCAAAGTGTATTCCTTTCTTCAGGCCTGCCTTCCTTTGACATTGTGTTCAAACAAATCACTGTACTCAGATATTTCTGGAACTCTGAATTTCGGTTCCAAAACGTTAAACCAATCCCATTAAGAAAAGTTTCTCGATATATTGTCCCTGCAGTGCGAACTCATTTTGGTATGTCTATGAGGTCATATTATGCCTGATAATGTTTTCAACTTGGACACTCGCAAACAGTTACGGGACGCTATTGCCGAGCTTGAACAGCTCTAGTGCATATGTTTTAATCTACACAAAACAAAGAATTGATTTGGTAACAGAGGTTGTTGCTGCTGCCGGACGGCGCCCTACAAGCCCAATTGAGGCTTTGGCGCGTCCGCGTCTTGGATTGTTTCTTTGGAGTAAATAAAGTATTTATTATTATTATTATTATTACTATTATTATTATTATTTTTATTATTCTTATTTATTAGCTTCCCTTTACATGATGTTAAGGAAATGGCTCTCAAATTTTCCAGTTTCGTGGGTTTGCCTGGCTTGGGGATAGGAACAATATTTTCTGTTTTCCACTATTGCGGGAGGCAGCCGTTGTCCCGTACTCCCTGCATATACTTTGTGAGAACTTTTATAGACTCGTCGTCTAAGTTTCTCCGGATTTTGTTAGTAACCCCGTCAGGTCCTGAAGCCGATTTATTTTTTACACCTAGTATTTCGGCACGGACCTCCGCTTCAA
Organism: Amblyomma mixtum; assembly: GCF_055824585.1. Taxonomy (NCBI): domain Eukaryota; kingdom Metazoa; phylum Arthropoda; class Arachnida; order Ixodida; family Ixodidae; genus Amblyomma; species Amblyomma mixtum. Next base: position 90,354,879 of record NC_143013.1, read on the forward strand.
AGATCGGTGACCAGCGCCTTACCACTGAGCCACCGCGGCGGGTAGACAGTTACCGTCCAATCTCGGTTTTGAGTATCATTAGCAATGTGTTCGAGAAACTTGTCGCAAAGCAACTAAATGACTACTTGGAGAGAACTGGAATCATATCTCACTGTCAACATGGTTTAATGAATAACAGGTCTACATCTACAGCATTAATGGCATTGTCTCAAAAGTTATGTTCATCTTTGCATAATAATGAAATATCCGTTGCCTTGTACTAGACCTAAAGAAAGCATGTGATACTATTAATCATAATATTTTAATTCAGAAGCTAGAGCACTATGGTTTCAGCGATTCCACTCGATTTCTTTACAAGCTAGCTTAAAAACAGAAAACAATTTGTCCACCTAAAACACTTAAAACCATCTCGACAACCTGTCTGTACTGGAGTGCCCAGGAGTCAGTCCTAGGCCATGTGCTGCTTTCTGTTTATGTTAATAATTTTCCTCTTTGTTTGCAAAATTCAAAATCTGTGATGTACGCTGATGACACTGCAATAGTTTTTACAGGCAAAACTCTAATTGAAATTGAGGCTAAGACACGCGAGTTTAGTTACATCTCTGCATGGTTTGAAGCTAATAAACTGGCATGAAATGCTGTGAAAACAAAGTACATCCTGTTTAGGTCAAGGCACAAACATATCACAGATACAAGATTACATATTTGTCTCGATAACGGTTTAATTGAGCAAGTTGACGCCATTAAATACCACGGTGTAACCTTAGACAAGAACCTTAATTGGAGTAAACATATTGACACCCTGTGCTCCGAACTTGCTTCAGCTTGTTACATTCTATATAGAACACGGGGGTTGCTGAACATATCTGTGCTGAAGATCATTTATTTTTCGCTTTCATTATCATTTGACATACTGCTGCAAGTCATCGGCTAGTTCATACAGATCTTAGATTCATCAAATTATCTCTTGCAGAAAAGAGCGCTGTGAATAATAACATTCTGGAACAGGTATCCGTCTAGTGCTCCTTTGTTTAATAGGTTACAGATTTTGCAGTTTCCTTTGTTATACGAAATGAGAATCGCAATGGTAGTAAATAGCATTATAAAAATAATTACCCGATTTCAATTAATACATTTGTGTTGCCTAACAGGAGTACTAGAATACAAGCAATATTAATTTTAATTACCCTGTAACCGAAACGCCTATGGTCAGCGCCTAATTCAATATTGCGGGGCTAAAGTACGGTATAGTGTACCACTTGAAATTTAAATGGCTAACAATTTCTTTTTTTTTTAATGCGATGTTGATAGCCTCAGGGCATAAGACGGTACGTAAAGATAGATGAGAATAAATGAGGAAGGGTTCGCTAAGCGCTTCTATCTTTCGATGATTCAGGGTTATATTTGTTAATCTTTTCATGCCTGCTGTTGAGTGTTGCTCGCTATTACCTTGTTCACTGATCATTTATAACCGAGTTTCATGTTGGAATCTTCTGTTGCCGTAATAACAAATGTGCAGTACATTGAGCCTATACTTGCTTCAGCTATTGGCCCAGTGTTTTTTTAAAAGTTTTCTACATCTGAAGTGAAAATAAAGAAAGAAAGAACCTCACCCATCACCTGAATGAGGAGGGTCTCGATTTCTCAAATCGCGCCTAATGCTTGGCGTCTAATCTCCTTTCCAGTGCCGCCAATGGATGTATGGTATGTCTTCTTCCTCTACTACAATTGGTTCATTGCCTCCGTCGAGGCGCCGACGCGCCTGTGGACCGAGCGCGAAGCTATGTCTCTAGAGGCGTTCGGTATCGGTGGCTGCTGCGTCGCGAGGCTTAGCCTCTGCGCAGCGCTGCGAGGAAAAGATATGGACTTGCCTCGTGATGTGACAGTCCAAACCGGGAAAGGTTGGCATCGGCAGGTTCCTGACGAAAACCGGAGGCTGATAATACTAGCTTCAGACGGTTGGGATGAGGTAATCCGGTAGTACAGAACAGTAAGTTTGCGGAGCGCATCTGAAGCGCATCCGCGTACACGGCCTTCGAACGCTGCGTCGTGTGTCTTACTTTCGAGCGAAACCTAAGCGTAGCATGGGGCACGTACCTCTCGCTACTCTACCAGCTTTGCACGTTAAAGAACCCCAGGTGGTCGAAATTTCTGGAGCCCTCCACTACGGCGTCTCTCATAGCCTGAGTCTCATTGGGACGTTAAACCCCAATAAACCAAACCAATAAACCAATCAACCAGGTTTAACCAGTCCTAAACCACAGGCAATGTTTTCATCATGAACGTTAACCAATTTGCCCAACTTTCGGTTTTCCCATCATGCCTTCCCCATTGGTAATAAAGAAGCGTTGTTTGTCTACAAGAAAGCCCACCATCCGCTACCAGCATGCACTGCTGGAAATTTCGCTTAGGTGACGCATGGAAAATGTTCGAAGACAGTTGCGGGCTCCGTTTACATTTCCCCACATCTGTGTCTGGAGAAGAAACGGTGCAGGCAATAAGAGTATCTCAAGCTTTTCGGAAAAGGGCAGCGGATGTTGCCAATGTCTGCGCTGCCAATGTCTCCGCGTATTCGGCCACGTACTGGTTCAGTTGCCTTTTGCCCCGTATAACCTGGCTAAGCCGAGTCAGCCACACTTTGCGTTTAGCCTCCAAAAAACCGCGGCCGCCGCGTCGGATGAAAATAAAAATTGGTTTTGAGGAAAGGAAACATGGAATAACTGTCTCATATATCTCGGCGGGCACCCGAGCCACGCCGTGAGGGAAGGGATAAAGGAGACAGTGAAAGAAGAAAGGAAGAAAGAGGTGCCGTAGTGTAGGTCTCCGCGATATTTTAGACCACCTGCGGATTAGCGTCCAGTGACATCGCACGCAGGGCATAAGTGTGAGATCGGCGTTGAACGACGGGGCACTTTTATGCGTTGAACAGAACGCTGGCAGTGTTCGATGCAACGCACGATCGCACGCATCCAAAGCTCCCGACCGGTCATGGTAATAAAAATTTGGAGGACGCTTAAGCTGAGTGGAACGCGACAGCAAGTTGCAGCGGATTGGATTTTAAAACATACAGGGTGTTTCACCTAAGACTTTCTGCAATTTTTAAAAATAAGATATTTGAATTAGATGCGCGCTTTTTCTGCCATAGCATTGTCAGTAGTGTAGTACATCATAATGCAGCTAAGACGTGCTAACTAGCAGGCTTGTTAACCAGTATTTAATAGTTAACTTTTTAACTATTACCGTTGGACTCCTTAATTATTGAGAGGCATGTAGCCCACCGTAAGTAATGTCCATATCCGTTTTTAGAATTTCGAGAACGCGATTATCCTCGGCACTGTGGCCCAACAAATTTTGGCTATTTCGGCGAGTTAGGCTCACTGGAGAGGTTGCTTTGCCTGCAAGCTTCTCAAACCGCATGTATATTGGCGCGATGTAGGCGAAATTTGTTGGGCCACAGCGCCGAGGATAATCGCGTTCTCGAAATTCTAGAAACGGATATGGACATTACTTACGGTGGGCTGCATGCCTCTCAATAATTAAGGATCCCAACGGTAATAGTTTAAAAGTTAACTATTAAATATTGGTTAACAAGCCTGCTAGTTAGCACGTTTTAGTTGAATTATGACGTACTACACCACTGACAATGCTCTGCCAGAAAAAGCGCGCATCTAATTCAAATAGCTTATTTTTAAAAATTGCAGAAAGTCTTAGGTGAAACACCCTGTATTGCGTCGAGAGCAGGTTGCAGGAGGCACGTACTAGATGGCCGCTAGCCCGTGGCTGGCGGCGACCTGATTGGTCCGCTCGATTGCCCGTTCTTGATTCTTGGGGTGAAAGACGCGGGTTCGATCCCGGCCGCGGCGGTTGAATTTCTTTGGAGGAGAAATTCTAGAGGTCCGTGTACTGTGCGATGTCAGTGCACGGTAAAGAACCCCAGGTATTCGAAATTTCCGGAGCCCTCCACTACGGCGTCTCTCACAGCCTTAGTCGCTTTGGGACGTTAAACCCCATAAACTAAACCAAACCAATCTTGAACCTTGGGGTTCGAGCTAACCAGCACGGCCACCCACCGCTCGGCGACCTCCACTATGGCACATCTTCCTCTTTTTCATCTTTCACTCCCATCTACCTCCTTTCCCTTACAGCGCGGTTCAGGTATCCACTGAGATGAGAGACAGATACTGCTCCATTTTCTTTCCTCAAAAACCTTTTTTCAATTTCCATTTCACGGAGCGCCTTCGCCCGTACAGCGCGACGCCTTGCCCGTTGGACAAATCGAAAACGTGTTTCTTGAGGCAAGGAAATGACGCAGTAAAAGTCTCACTTATCTTGGGGAACACCCGAACCTCGCATGATACGTTTTTTTAAGGCGAAAGCCTTTAATGGTTCATACTCCCGTCCGTCCGTCCGGCGTTACATCCAGCGCCTGGATGACGGGTGTCCACCGAGTTATGTGACACAGTTACTGCGTAATTTCCTTTCCTCAAATACAATTTTCATTTTCTTCATTACAGCCCCTCTTTCTTCTTTCACTCCCACTTCCTCCCTTCCTCTAGGTGCGGTTCGGGTGCCCACCGAGATGACAGAGAATTACTGTGTCATTTTCTTTCCTCAAATAGCGTTCCGTTCCGTTCAAAGGTATTTCCAAAGAGCAAGGCATCACGCCGCACGGGTGGTGGCGTTCCGTGGACCCCCTGGCAGCGCTACAACACGCAGTCGCGTTTCACACCTAAAGTAGAAGCTGAAGCATCATTAATTAGCAGTTAATTAGTATTAAGGCGTAGCCTTTAATGCCTCATCGTTGTAAGCAGAAGTTGTCGACAGAAGTTTCACGCTTTTAAATTGGTCGTAACTGTCGTGACGTCACGGTGCGCGAATTTCAAATGGGGCCAATTGTACTTTGGCTAGTATCCATGCAACCAATTAAAGGGATGGTATAGCGATGCTCCAAATAAATGAGTCTCAGTTTAGTTAATTAGTTAACCTATTAGCCTAATTAACTTTTCTAGTCAGACCAGATAAATAAATAAAATCGAGTAGGAAATTGCTCGATATGGGGAATCGAACCTGGGTCTCCAGAGTGCGAGACGAGCACGCTACCACTCCGCCACGCCAGCTCTTTTTTTTTTCTTTATCGCATGGAAGAACTTCCGTAAAAAGGGGGAAAACTTCAATCAAACTTGTTCGCGTCTCAAGTTACCGGGCTGCTTAATACGAGCCCGCCATAGCCCTAACTCAACACTGCATCCCCATCAAAACGCCAAAATTCAGGGAGGCACACACATGCATCTAGGCACGGCAGCCAGCTTGGAGGTTATTCGCGTGCAGCATATACACTCCTCACCAAAGAACACAGTTTACGAAACACAGATTTGGACGATCTTAGTGGCTCGGCATATCTGTCCATCATACGGCTTTTCCAAAGACTGAATAGTCCCATCAACACAAACAGATCATAATGTACAACAGAGTTTTTGCCAACAGGCAGAAATTGAATAGTGTATGGTGTAATTTCAATGTCCTTCTCAAGAGTTCGTTGTAGTATGTCCCAAAAGGACATGGCATCACGGCACAGGATGAAGCAATGATCAGTTGTCTAAGGCACCTTACATAGACGGCAATTCACATTCCAGGGTACAAACATCTCCTTGTCATTAAGAGATGTCTTGACAGGCAGCGTCGCTGTGTGTAGCTTGAAAAAGAACGTTTTAGCGGCTGCCTGAATGCACATCCGCCTAACACGCTTTAGAACACTGATGTCCAAAGACCCCAGATAAGGCTGCCGATACAATGGTGTATGGAACAAAGACTCAGTGAGAGCCTGGGTCATCTGTTTTCTCGAGAGGCTATAGAGGTAATCTAAAGAGAAGCGCACAATGAGGAAATTGAAATTGTCAGCAACCTCCTTAAGGAATCCCCATAAAGTCCCCTCACGAGCCTGCACAGTCGGTGCGAATAAGTAAGGCAAATGAAAACTAAGCCGTCTAATGAGCACAGCTACCAGAAACGGGTGGTTTGCCGATTTCAAAAAGAAAAAACGGGGAACAAGTTGATGCACGAACAGATGAACAAGGCCCACTCAACCACCCTCTAAGGGAAGGAACAAGTTGTCACGCCTCATGGGCTCCCATTGAGAGCGCCACACGAATGTTGCAAATATTCTGTGCATTGCCTGCACCTTCCTCCTCGCACAATGCAGGACTTGAATGACATACGCGAGCTTTGCAAACAAAAATATGTTACAGACCTGTGCCCTCGCAAACACTGAGTTCCCTACCCATCCAAGCCTGTGTTTGCCGCCGTAGAGTTACAATTTGTGAATCCCAGTAGGCTGTACTGTTGCGAACTTGGTGCAGCGGAACGCCTAGGTACTCAAGAGGGCCACAGTCCCAGCATATGCCACCGAACTGGCTTGGCCTAGTTCCCCAATGACCCATGCCAGCTCGACAGTTTACAATGAACGAAGGCGCGTCTAGTGAATAACGTGTCTTCGTTCACTCCCATCTTCCTGCCTTCCCTTACGGCGAGGTTCAGGTGTCCACCGACATACGCGAGACAGATGCATTTCCTTTCCTCAAAAATCAATTTACCGACGAGCAAGGTGCACAGCCGAACGGGCGATGGCGTTCGGTGGACTCCCTGGCAGCGTTGCAAGACGCTGTGGCGTCCCACTCTTAGCGGCGAAGCTTACCATCTTAACCGCACATCAGTAACACAAGCAGCAACACCTCGCTTAAAGTTTTCGCCTCACCGCACTTTAGGTCAACAAAATGTCCCCCTGAATTTTTTTTTTACGCAGCCCCCGATAGAGGTTGTCGTTTCAAATACCTGCCGCGAGCTAGGCTTTAACTAGTAGGTTTATGCTCCACGAAACGCCAAATCATATGACACTATCCGGAACATTCTGTGGTAATTTTTAAGCAGCCCCTGGTGACACGTGGCGCCGACCACTACAAAACGGCGGTCTTTTCGACCGAACGAGCTGCATGCGCTGTCGCGCAAAACACTCAAAACCAGAATGACCCTGTCGCACACAGCCACAGCTCCCGGCCGGGCATGGTCATTATAAAATATTTAAACCAGTGTTATGTGATATCTCACGAGCTCTCACTCGACATTCGGTTTAGCAGAGTTGAGCCACTGTTTTTTTTTTATGTGAAGGAAGTTTGGGTTTGTTTATCGGGTTTTTCCCAAAGCGGCTCAGGCTATGAGACACGGTAGTGAAGGGCTCCGGAAATTTCGACCACCTGGGAAGGAAGTCGCGCAGTAACAATCTCGCATCTCGGTGGGCACACGAACCACGATTAAGAGGTGGGATAAAGGTGTGCGTGAAAAGAGAAAGGGGGAAAGTCGCAATGGAGGACTCCGGAGTAATTTCGAGCGCAGCACACGGGTGCCTTTTGCGTACTAACAAGTCACGGCGCGAACACTGGACGTAAATAACAAAGAAGGTTCGGCTACTGTGGTTACAATCAAGCCTGCTTCTTCCCTGCGATAACGTGCACGCAACACGATCGCATTGTTAGTGGAGCAGAGCAGCTCCACTGATTAATTGAATTAGTGAACGACATTCGGCATACCAAACTTGAGCTTACAGACCTGGTATGTAATACGTGAAGAAGAAGAGCGTGTAAGAATTCTGAGCACATTTGCTACCGGCTCAGCTTTTATACCCTTCAGCGACCGATGGTAGCGCCCTCTGCATCACGCGCATTTCTCGACACGTGACTCCGCCGGCACGGTCGCGATCGTCGGGGCCTCGTTGCACTGCTGCAGGCAAAACAGTAAGGCACAACTAGGGATTTGCGCAAGCTAATGGCCCTTGCAGATTAATGCTCTGCCGCCTCTTCCGCGCACAGTGGCAATCTTTCTCTTTAATAGCGTGCGCTGCTCGTTTCGAAGCGTCAGCTCGTCACAACATTGCATTTATTTGGTCCGATATCGACGTCTCATCTTCGTGCAATGAGCGCTTCGTTTCCAACGCCTGACTTTACACACGCTTTCCTTTTGATGGCTTTGTTTTTGTTTGGATTATAGCATTTCGCGCTTTCATGGGTAGGCACGCTGTCCTGATTTTTTTACGCCGTCCACGAGCGATTCCTGTTAGTTACTTAGAGTTGTTTATGGTATCTCTGTAATTGTAATTGGCTCGCCTTCCATGCTTAGGGTCATGTGTTGTTCTAAACGTCAAAGTATCTGGTAACCTTGGCATGTGTACATATATAAATAAAACTTTTTTATAAACACTATGATGTCAAGGAAACCATCGCGCTTAGTACTGCGGCTGGTAAAAAAAAAAATGGCGGTGGTTTAGCTCTGGTTAAACCGGGTCAATTGCGTTAGCAATAGCAACCTCGGTAATCCGCTGTTTTTCGAGTCTTTGCGCGCGTTCTTCTAGCGATTCTTCGCGCGTTGCCTTCGCTTGGTAGCACTTCGGCCTTCCTGAGCAGACAGGTGTTGAGATTCATCGGTGATCGATGACGTTGAACCACTCAGAGAGAGAGAGAGAAAACTTTACTGTAAGAGGAATTCGGGGCACGCCCCAGCGTCCTCGCACTACCCCAATGCACTCAAGTTTTATTGCGAAATTAACACCACGCTCATGAACAGCCTTTCGCGTAGCGGCGCCCGGTAGCCACCCGTGACATTTAGAATGGCCTATGATGTCATGCCTCGCCTAGTGACGTCATAGCATGACGCCATACAAGGGTGTGAGATGGGCCACCAAATCGAGTCGTCGCGCAGCGGCGGCCGGTAGCCACGCGTGACCTGTAGACGCGGCGCACTGCGTTCCTTCTTCAGACGCGGCGCGCCGCATTCCTTCCGTTACAGGCGCTGCGCTCGCTTTCGCAACCTACCAGGCTTAACCAAAGCTAAACCCCAGTTTTAAGGCGAAAGCATTTAATGGTTTGTTTTGGTTTATTAAGGCGAAAGCCTTTAATGCCTCATACTGTCGTTAGCAGACGCGTCGGCAGGGGTGTCGACAGACGCTTCGGCAGAAGTGTCGACAGACGCGTCGGCAGGAGTGTCGACAGACGCGTCGGCAGATTCGTCCGCCTTTCGGCGTCACTGCTTAAAAGGCTCAAGGTTCCAGCATGAATAAAGGCGCATCTAGTGAATGCATGGGCTTCATAAATAAAATAAAAGGAGAAAAGTCAAGAAAAGGAAAATTAAATAAAAAGAAAACAAACAAAATTAAACAAAATAAAAATAAGGTGTGAAAATAAAAATAAAAACAATCAAATTAAGAAAAGGAGCAAAAAATAAATAACAAAATATGAAAAATAAAAAAGTAAATAAAAACAAACAGTGGCCAGGAAACGCTTTCGCCTTGCAGCACTTTAGAGAGCCAAAGTGCCCCCTGAACTTTTGGGTTTAACGTCCCAAAGCGACTCAGGCTATGAGAGACGCCGTAGTGAAGGGCTCCGGAAATTTCGACCACCTGGGGTTCTTTAACTTGCACTGACATCGCACAGTACACGGGTCTCTAGAACTTCTCCTCACCTTACATGCTCACCTTACATGCTTAATGTCTTGGCTCACCTTACATGCTTAATGTCATGTGTTTTTGTAAATGTGAATGTATCTTGTAACCTTGGCATGTGTACATATGTAAATAAATTTTTTCTAAACAGAACTTCTCCTCCAAAGAAATGCCAGCCGCCGCGGCCGGGTTCGAACCCGCGTCTTTTGGGTCAGCAGCCGAGCACCATAACCACTGAGCCACCGCGGCGGCGCGAAAGCCTTTAATGCCTCATACTGTCTTAGCAGACGCGTCGGCAGCCGCGTCGGCAGATTCGTCCTGCTTTAGGCGTCACTGCTTAAAAGGCTCAAGGTTCTAGCATGAATAAAGGCGCATCTAGTGAATGCATGGGCTGCATAATAAAATAAAAGGAGTGAAGTCAAGAAAAGGAAAATAAAAAATAAAAATAAGGAAATAAACAAAAATAAAAAGAAAACAGAAATAAGATGTGAAAATAAATAAAAACAATAAAATTAAGGAAAGGGGCCAAAATGAATAGAAACAAAATATGAAAAATAAAAAAGTAAATAAAAACAAACAATGGCCAGGAAACGCTTTCGCCTTGCAGCACTTTAGAGAGCCAAAGTGCACCCTGAATTTTTTTTTATGTTCTTAAGGTCCATAACACACGACGCTTTATCAAAACGTTCTTCGCGCTGTTTTGGTGTCTCTTGTGCACGTTGTCGCTTTCTCGCTTCTTCCTGTCGTTGCCACTTCTCCTTAGAGGATTGCATAGCAGAGCATTCACGTGGGTGGTGGTTGGTGGTTGCGACAGAGAGAAGAATGAAAAGGAAAGTGCACGGGCCTGCTGACTGGCTTGAGCCGAGCCTCCACCGATGCCACGTGCAGATAGAAGATAGTTGAAATATCAGAGAGAGAGAGAGAGAAAGAGAAAACCTCCACGATTTAGCGATCATAATCGCCAAACTACTGAAAAAAATTTCTGACACGAACATCACCATGAAGAACAGCCATTCGGCGTTTCCACGTTCCGTGTCACTCCTTAGCGGATGAAAGTTAACCCTGTATATGCGTTTCTTTACGACTGTATATACAAATGAGTCGGCGTGCCATGAGAAGGGAAGGCAAAGAAATAAAAATAAAAGGGCAAAAAGAAAGAAAAAATAATGTTTTTGCCTTCAACGCACTTAACTAGTCTTAAGTGCAAACCACAATTTTTGCTCCTTATGGAACAACCTGCTAAGTTAAAAGCAGGTTTGACCGTTTCTTGTGCTCCCTAGTAATGTGGCTCATAATACGTGTCGTTCAGAGTGTTCTGAATTTCATTAGGATATTTGTAATCTTTTATTTTCGCTCTATTTCGCCGCGAAATATAGCTCACAGCTTGAAGCGCTCTCCACGACAGCGTAGCAAATTCTATAGGGCGAGAAACGGACGCTACTGGCTACAGTCGCTGATTTGGTCTCGTCCAGGTGGTTCAGCTGCAGCCGAAGATTAGCACGAACACACGGTTGCGAACAACGTTCTTAGATCCCTTTCAGTTTGAAAGCTGCGGTGCTCGGATTGTCGCCTTTCCGTTTCCTGCCGCGCGGTGGCGCTCGCCACGCTGTTTGTCCGACCAGCGTGGACCTTCGCGTCTACGCCATCGTCGCCGCCGCCTGATTTGGAGCAGCCAGCAGATATCAGCACGGAAGATATCAGCTCTCCCGAGCCAGTTGTTGGCAGTGACGCTTATCTTACAGTATACAAAAGCTTCAAGCAAGGGTGCTTAAAGCATCCCACCAAAAAGATGCTAGAGTTTACCAACATTATAAACAAAACAAGCCCGATTTCTTTGAAAGAAGGTCCCGTTTTTGGGACGTTTTTTGGCGAGGTGCTAGACGAGCTGGAATTGCAAAACCTTGCTCGGCTTGGTTAGCATGGTGGGATTCCGCCCTCATCTATCCGCACAGGATGCCATGCTGCAACTCACACACGACCTTTTTGACCCGCTTCTTCCAGGTCACACCAAGGCAGTCTTAGCTTTGGATCTCTCCAAAGCTTTTGATCGCATTGAACATCAGGCGATCATGACTGCTCTATCCCCATTGAATGTGGGTGTGCGCACGTATGCCTACATTCAAGCATTCCTGACTGACCGCACGGCTGAGATACACTTCGGCCCTCTGTCTTCCACCTCCTACACACTTCAGAGTATCGGCACCCCTCAAGGGTCCGTCCTTTCCCCCTTTCTCTTTAACATAACCCTCATACCCCTCGCCCGGAAATTGGCAACTATTCCCCACCTCAAGCACACTCTTTATGCCGACGATATCACCCTGTGGACCACCCACGGCAGTGACGGCGACATAGAGAACACCTTACAGGAAGCAGCCACCCTCACCCAAAATTACGCACGGACCATCGGACTGTCTTGCTCCCCAGAGAAGTCCGAACTGCTCCTCATCCGGCCTAAGAACCACCGCTGTCCCCGCTCCCCCATTGCCATTGAATTGAATGGTTACCCGGTACCTGAGGTTGGCACCCTCCGTGTATTGGGCTTGCACATCCAGAACGATGGCAAAAACACCACTACCCTCAAGAAACTCAAGCAGGTTGCAGGCGCGATATCGCACCTCATCCGCAGGGTTTCGGGACATCATAGAGGCATGAAGGAGCGCGACCTATGTCGCCTCATTCATGCCTTTGTCCTCAGCCGTGTACTGTACACTACCCCATACTTACAACTATCCAACATGGCATAAACGCTTTGGATGCTTTGATTCGCAAGGCATTCAAGGTAGCACTTCATCTTCCCCTCAACACACCCACAGACAGATTACTAGGCCTGGGCCTCCACAACACGATCGGGGAACTGGTGGAGGCCCACCGACAGGCCCAATACATCAGGCTCACAAAAACTTCCACAGGTCGGTATATCCTGGACTCCCTGAAATATAAGACGAAAGAGAAAAAATGGCTGAGGCTTAGCTAAGGTTAAGCCTAGTCAGATGCGAAGCATATTGATGGCTAGGCTTGGTAATACATGGCTTTCCTTGGTTGAATACTTGATCATTTTAATACAACCACTAGAAGCCTTCGTCGTGGGGGAAGACAACGGCATGGCTACAGCGGAACGCCGACTAACCCCGAGACGCGCGTTGGGTGAGCGCCTGGATTGCCACGGAAGCCGCGTCCGCCTGCCCGGTGGAGCGAGCGTTTCAACTACACCGAGTGTGAACGCGCGTTCGAAATGCGCGGGAATGCCGCTCGAGGACATTCCGGCGTCTGTGCGATGGCATCGTTCTCCCTCTCCCAGCGCGTGACGGCGATCTGTCGTGACATCATCGTGTCACGTGGTGTGGCATCATCGTGTCGCGTAATTTGGAGGCGCACAACCACAGCGACGGCGCGAGGTGTGCCCCCGTTTCTCTAGTGTCGTGACGTCATCGTGTCACGTGGTGTGACGTCATGTATCACGTGATTTGGAGGCGCATAACCACGGTGAAGGGCTGAAGTGGTAGCTAAAGTAGTATGCTTCGCATAAAAGTGAGAAAAGATGCGCCTCGCAACAACCGCGTACGCCGAAGCGGACGTTGGCTCAAAAAAAAATTACCGACGATTACGTTACTTCCTAATGCGAAATTTGAGCGCAGCAAATAAGCTGTTTCACCTTTTCGATAGATTGAGGCAAAGAAATCGAGCAACACATGTATGCGCTATCACAGAAATTTTTTTTTTATTTTTCACACGTATTCCTTTAACAAAGACTCCACTAACAGTTCTTGACAGTCATGAAGGAAGCTTTGTGGTCGGAGAAATAGAGTGATATATGTTCGAATTGGTACACCAATGCTTGATTCTCAAAGACGAGATCTATACAAGTGCCTCGCGAGGTTGTCACAGCCGTGGGACGCGTTACGAGCGAGAGGAACGGGATGTTCTCCCGCATAAGTGTTAGGAAATTGCTGTTTGTCTTTATGTCAACATTAAAGTCCCCCACTACTAACATCGGTGTGGATCGATGGACGGTTAATGCGAGTTGCAGGAAGTGCACGACGTCTTTCGTGAGTGCGGTAGGGGCGAAGTAGGCAGCTACTACCAGCAAGCCGTTGGGCAACTTTGCGGCGCACAGTTCGCCAACTTCATGTGACGTGCCAAACATTTCGACTGGTATTGCAGAGAGACCTGTGCGCAAGTAGATAGCGACTCCCGCTGCTCTGTTGTGGTCTCTGCGAGCACCACAGCAGTATAGGAAATCTATGATTTCGAGAGGCTCTTCGGGATCCATCCAGGTTTCAGCAAAGCAAAGTACAGAGGAATGGCGCAGAATGTGATCGTGGTGTACGTCCTTGGCATGTGCGGCAAGGGAGCGTACGTTAAGAATGTGGTTGTGAATGATGAATCAAGTGCTGCCAGCGAATGACGCGTCCATTGGCTGTCTGCGTGTGTTACTGATGTGTGGTTAACATGTTAAGCTTCGCCTGTAAGAGTGGAACGCGACAGCGTCTTGCAACGCTGCCAGGGAGTCCACAGAACGCCATCGCCAATTCGGCTGTACGCCTTGCTGGACGGTAAATTTATTTTTTGAGGAAAGGAAATGTATCTCTCTCGCATATCTGGGTGGACACCTGCACCTCGCCGTAAGGGAAAGGGGGAAGATGGGAGTGAACGAAGACGCCGTATTAGCTAGACGCGCCTTTGTTCATTCCAAACCATTCAGCTGGCACTACGGAGTGGCTAGCGTGCTCGTATCGCACTCCGGAGACCCTGGTTCGATTCCCCAACTCGACCAATTTCGTTCTCGGTTTTATTGATTTATGCGGTCTAACTAGAAAGGTTAATTAGGCTATTTCATATTTATATTATTGTATTTATATCCATCGTGTTCTGTCATTAACCTGTCAATTGTTGGAACTGTCTAGGATGTTCGACACAACGTATATGAAACGAGCAACGTCTTACTGAGTGGGGAAGTGCGTGGTGGTGGAGGGAACGCGGCTTCGTACTTATCTGTTTTTTTCCAGCAGCGTCTCCTTCCGCGGACGCTGTTGTCGCTGCGGCGCGCGTCTTTCTTTTCTTTTCTTCTGACCTCTTCATTCTCCTCTATATTAATTAGGCTAATTGATTAATTAAGCAATTAACTAAACTCAGTCCAACTTAGTTGCAGCATCACTATACGATCCCTTTGATTGGTTGCATGGTTACTAGCCAAAGTACAATTGGCCCCATTTGAAATTCGCGCACTGTGACGTCACGAGCATTTCGACCAATTGAAAAGCGTGACATTGGGGGCGGAGCTGGTTACGAGGCCGACGACGACGCGAAAACCAGGAACGGACGCCAAAGAGCTGCGCTCTAAAACAGATAAGCGGCCGCAGGGCCTTCGCCTGCACAGCAAGCGCGCATTTATCGATGCTTTCCAGCGCGGGAGCATGGGCGCCGCCCTATTTGGTCACGTGACCATTCCGCCACGCTGTCATGAGAATTCTAGTAACGTTGCACAGAACGCCATCGCCCATTCGGCTGTACGCCTTGCTCGTCGGTAAATTGGTTTTTGAGGAAAGGAAATGTATTTGTCTCGCATACCCCGGTGGACACCTGAACCTCGCTGTAACGAAAGGGGAGGAATATGGGAGTGAACGAAAAGACCGTATTCACTAGACGCGCATTTGTTCATTCCAGACCATCGAGTTGGCAGGGCGGAGTGTTTGCGTGCTCGTTTCGCACTCCGGAGACCCTGGTTCGGTTCCCCAACTTGACGAATTTCCTACTCGGTGTTATTTATATATCTGGTCTGGCTAGAAATTAGGCTAATTGCTTAACCGCTGTCATTCGAATGCCATCGATGCACTGCGCGCCAATGCTGCTAACGCCGGCTTCGAAGGCCGGAAGTGGCGGACCTCCCAGTGGCGCCATCTGTCGTAGACGGAGCAAACTGCTCGGCGCAGCTGCCGTGCGGATGATGATGATGAAAACTTTATTTATAACAAGAGAGTTTTGGACACGTCGGTCCTTGGGCCCCCGCACGGCCCCACTGCACTCAAACGTTCATGTCCCGGAGGCTCATGACGCTGGCAGCCCGGCCGGTGGCGATGGCTTGCTTGGCCGGGTCCTCGGAGCGCAGTAGGGTCTCCCAAGCCTCCCATGAGGTAAGGTGCTCCAGGCCCCGCGGGGGAGGATCCGCCGGGCAGAGGAAAAGAATATGGTCGAGGGTGGCTTTGGGGTGGTGGCAGAGGGTACAGGAAGGGTTCGTGTGGACTGGGTGATATCGCGAGCGTATATAAGGGGAGGGCAAAGTGCGTGTTTGGAGCCGCCTCCAAAGTGTCTGATGGTAATTGTCGAGGGAAGGATGAGGTGGGGGGTAGAGCCGACGCTCGGCTTTGTAGGCCTGCGTCATTTCACTGAATGAGTGCATGCGCTCCCGCGAGAACCCCAGGTCGGAGGCCGCCGGTGCCCGGTTGAGAGAAGCTCGGGCTAAAGCGTTGGCGGCCTCGTTTCCGGGATTCCCGGAGTGGGCAGGCACCCATATCAGCTCCACATGGCGGGGCGCGTGCGCGGCGAGGGAGTCCAGTATGCGAAATGCAGGGACGTGAACTCTCCCGCAAGCAAAATTTAGTATGGCAGTTTTGGAATCTGACAGTATATATCGCGCCTCCGTGCGGGTGATGGCCAGGGCAATGGCGGCCTCTTCGGCCTCCTCCGAAGTGGCAGTAGGGGTTATGTGAAGTGTGGCAATGGGTTGGAGGGAGGGGTTCGTGATGGCGACAACCGCGTCCTCGCCCGTGCATGCGGCATCCACCCAAACGGCATACGGTTCCGTGCCATAGTATTTGTGGAGTGCCCGTGCGCGAGCTCTGCGGCGGGGTTCGTGGTAGGTGGGATGCATGTTTTTGGGGGGAGGTTTAATAAATAAATCGCGGTGAATGAGGCGGGGTACCTGGAGCTGTGTGGGATCGGTAACTGGTAGGCGTATACCGAGGGTGTGTAGGATGTGTCTCCCGGTGGTGGTTCTCGCGAGACGTATGTATTGTGTCTGTCGGTGGGCCTCAATAAGCTCCCCTATCGTATTGTGCAGGCCTAGTTGAAAGAGTTTTTCGGTTGAGGTATTTTGGGGTAGGTGTAATGCTGTCTTAAATGCTGTTCGAATCATGGCATCCAGGGTGGAGATTTCTCTAGCCTGGAGTTTCAGGTAGGGGAGCGTGAAGATAAAGCGGCTGAGGACGAAGGCATGAATGAGACGACATAGGTCATGCTCCTTCATGCCCCGGTGGTGTGCAGAAACGCGGCGGATTAGGTGTGATATCGACACAGTTGTCTGCTTGAGTTTCTGTATGGTGAGTGTGTTTTTCCCGTTGTTCTGGATGTGGAGGCCAAGTACCCGGAGAGTGTTTACCTCCGGGATGGGCCGGTTTTCCAGTGTCACGGTGATGGGGGCTGTGGGACAGTTTCGTGTTGTGGGGCGGATTATGAGGAGCTCCGACTTCTCCGGTGAGCAGGAGAGTCCGATACTCCGCGCATGCGTTTGGGTGAGGATAGCCGCGGACTGTAGGGTGTTCTCTATGTCTCCATCACTGCCATGGGTGGTCCATAGCGTGATATCATCGGCATAGAGTGTATGCCGAAGGTGAGGGATGGTTTGTAGCTTGTGGGCAAGGGGAATGAGAGTGACATTGAAGAGGAAAGGGGAGAGGACGGACCCCTGGGGGGTTCCGACCCCACTAAGGGTGTATGGGGGGGAGATGTGGGGACCGAAGTGAATTTCGGCCGTGCGGTTAGTAAGGAATGTTTGAATATAGGTGTACATACGTTCACCTATGTTCAAGGGGGAGAGAGCCGTCATGATCGCTTGATGGTCCAGGCGATCAAAGGCCTTGGAGAGATCCAAGGCTAAGACAGCTTTTGTGTGACCCGGAATGAGGGGGTCGAAAATGTCCTGCGTGAGTTGGAGCATGGCGTCCTGTGCTGACAGATGGGGACGGAAGCCCACCATGCTGTGCGGGTAGAGGTCTTGCTCCGCCATGTGTTGGGTGAGTCGAGCGAGTGCGACGTGTTCGAAAAGCTTGCCTAGGCATGAGGTTAGTGAAATGGGACGGAGATTTGAGGGTGTAAGTGGTTTGTGGGGCTTTGGTATGAATATGATTTTGGCATGACGCCATGATTGGGGAAGAGTGCCCTCCTGCCAGCATTTGTTGAAGTACTCCGTAAGCTGGGCGATCGATTGATCGTCCAAATTGCGGAGCATGGCATTAGAGATCCGGTCAACTCCTGGGGTGGAGTTAGAACGCCGTGCGGCGCGCCGACGGCGCGGCTGAAGCAACGCTGTTCAAGGTCATCCGTCCTTACCGACCCGGGCTGCGCGACGAGGGCAAATCTACAGTAGTATTGCTAACGCAATAAAAAATTCAGGGGGCACTTTGGCTCTCTAAAGTGCTGCAAGGCGAAAGCGTTTCCTGGCGCTCTGTTTGTTTCTATTTAGTTTTTCATTTTTCATATTTTTTATTTTTGCTCCTTCTCTTGTTTTGATTGTTTCTTATTTTTATTTTCATACCCTATTTTATTTTGTTCTTATCTTTGCTTATTTTCTTAATTTATTTTCCTTTTCTTGACTTTATTCCTTTTATTTTATTTATGAAACCTGTGCATTCACTAGATGCGCCTTTATTCATGCTGGAACCTTGAGCCTTCGTGGTGGAGAGGCAGAGTCTTCTCTTCAAATGCCAAAGGCCCTGGTTCGATTCCCACCCTCGGCGCAGTTTCTTTTTAAGCAGTGACGCCGAAAGGCGGGCAAATCTGCCGACGCGTCTGTCGACATACCTGCCGACGCGTCTGTCGACACTCCTGCCGACGCGTCTGCTAACAACAGTATGAGGCATTAAAGGCTTTCGCCTTAAAAGACGAACACACAAGGAGTGAACAACACTCCCTCCTTCATCTCTTCCGTTACTGCGCGGTTCGGGGTTCCACCGAGATATGAGAGATTGCTACTGCGTCATTTCCTCAAAACTAATCTTCAAATTCTTCAAAAAATTCTAGAAGCCCGTGTACTGTACGATATCAGCGCTCATTAAAGAACCCAAGTGGTCGAAATTTCCTAAAAGCAGACCAAACCAAATCCAACTTCCGGAGAATGAAAGCAATAAAAGCGCGAAAATTCCTAGTTGTGATTCGCAGCGACGTCCGTGCCTAGTACATACCAAAGGAATGCTTAAGCATAGGGTGACTGTCATTCACTATATTGCTATAAAGCACAGAAACTGCCTCACTGCGCAGTGCACGCATGACCTGCACCGTAGGTAGCCACGCGCACGTTCCTGTGGGCACACTTTCTCCTTCTCTTGGGGTACAAGTGAAATCGCAAGTTCGTGTCCAATGTAGCTTTCGCTACAAAATTGGCTGTGGTTTAGCTGTGGTTAAACCTGGTACAGCTCATACTACCCCAGGCACAGTTGATACAGTCCATGGCTGAACCCCACCGTTCCTCCTGATTGTAACACCTGTGGCGTGCCCAGATCCACACTTTTCCACTACCTTTGGGAATGTCCTTCCCCAAAGGCAGTACCCCCCCCCCCCCCCCCATCCCCAATCCCACTCCTTCTTCTTGGGAGGCTGCTTTACGGACCGCTCAGCCCAATGGCCGGAAATGGCTGGTGGATCGGGCTTTACGTGAAGCACAAGCCCGTGGACTCCTGGACCAGTAGGGGACCACCCTGAAAGATTTTTTTTTTAAATGAAGTTGTTTCCATCCATCCAACCTGGTAGAGTAGCGAGAGTCTAGCTTCTTTCAGACACGCAGAACTCGATTCAGCGTCACCTGTCGTCGTGGGTGTACTGTCGTCGGCTAAGCGGGCCCGTACAGCCGCGTCGTCCATATGTCGCTTATCGAGACGCTTAGCGCGCTCTTCCTCGGTCTCCTCGGCTCGCCGCCTCCTTTTGCCTTCGTTCCTGCGACGAGCCCTAGCTTCCTCCGAGCTTCCATTTCTACCACAGGCTCCGTATCGTTGATATATATAGCCTGAGTCGCTTTGGGACGTTAAACCCCAATAAACCAAACCAATATATATATATATATATATATATAAAATTCAGGGGGCACTTTGACTATCTAAAGTGGGTAGAGGCGGAAGCGTTTTCCGCACCACCTTCGCTGTTTCTGTGGCACCGGTGGCGTCACATATAATTGAGTACTAATTACTAAGTGATGAGAAATCACTAATTAATGGCTAATTACTGATTATTGCCTGAATACTAATTAACTGGTAATTAATGACGCTTAAGCTTCGCCTTTAGGAGTGGAACGCGACAGCGCGTTGTAGCGCTGCCAGGGAGTCCACGGAACACCACCCGTTCAGCGCGATGCCTTGCCCTTTGAACGCAACGCTTTTTGAGGAAAGGAAATGGCGCAGTAATTCTCTGTCATCTCGGTGGACACCAGAACCGCACCATAGAGGAAGGGAGGAAGTGGGAGTGAAAGAAGATAGATAAAGAGGAGCCGTAATGAAGAAAATGAAAATTGTATTTGAGGAAAGGAAATTACGCAGTAACTGTCTCACAAAATTCAGGGGGGAACTTTTTTGACCTAAAGTGTGGTCACTGATGCCCCTAAGAGTGGAACGCGACAGCGTCTTGCAACGCTGCCAAGGAGTCCATAGAACGCCATCGCCCATTCGGTTCTACGCCTCGCTCGTCGGTGAATTGGTTTTTGAGGAAAGGAAATGTATTTGTTTCTCATTTGTCGGTGGACACCTAAACCTCGCCGGAAGGGAATGGAGGAGGATGAGAGTGAGTGAAGACACCGTATTCACTAGACGCGCCTTTGTTCATTCCAAACCATCGAGCTGGCATGGCGGAGTGGATAGCATGCTCGTCTCTCACGCCGAAGACCGGGGTTCGATTCCTGAGCTCGACCAATTTCTTAATCGGTTTTATATATTTATATGGCCTGACTAGTAAAGCTAATTAGGCTAATTGGGTAATTAAGTAATTAACTAAGCTCAGTCCCACTTACTTGGAGCATCACTATACGATCCCTTCAATTGGTTGCATGGTTACTAGCGAAAGTACAATTGGCCCCGTTTGAAATTCGCGCACTGTGACATCACGACCGTTTCCACCAATTGAAAAGCGTGACATTTTCTGTCGACAACTGCTGCTTACAATGATGAGACATTAAAGGCTTCCGCCTTAATATATATATATATAGTGGCTCAGTGGCTATGGTGCTCAGCTGCTGGCCCGAAAGACGCGGGTTCGATCCCGGCCGCGGCGGTTGAATTTCTTTGGAGGAGAAATTCGAGGCCCGTGTACTGTGCGATGTCAGTGCACGTTAAAGAACTCCAGGTGGTCGAAATTTCCGGAGCCCTCCACTACGGCGTCTCTCAGAGCCTCAGTCGCTTTGGGACGTTAAACCCCATAAACCAAACCAAACCATATATATTCCCGCCACATCTCTGATGACACTGCGTGAATGCGCACAACTGACCCAGAATTGCGGATTTAACGAAGCAAGAAAACAGCCGCCGCGGTGGCTCAGTTGTTAAAATGCCCTACTGCTGACCCGAAAGACAAGGGTTTGATCCCGGCCGCGCCGGTCGCATTTCGGTGCAAGCTAAATTCTAGAGGCCCGTGTACTGTGCGATGTGAGTGCACGTTAAAAAACCCCAGGTGGTCGAGTTTTCCGGAGCCCTTCTCAACGGCGTCTCTCATAGCCTGAGTCACTTTGGGACATTAAACACTAATAAACCATAAACCATTTCTTTGATCTCACTGTTTATCCCTTCCTTTATGGCACGGTTCGGGTGTACATAGAGATATGTGAGACAGCTACTGCGTGTTCCCTTTCCTCAAAAACCAATTTTCAATTTTGTGAAGGAACGCCGTTGCCCATTTGGCGCGACGCCTTGCCCGTGGCGCCACAGCTCAGCGCGCAGCCACGCTGACCTCGCAATTTTCGGTTGGTAAACATTTATTTAAACAGTAAAGGGGCCGAAGGCCCAGATCTAGGGGTCGGCCAGGACTCCTTCGAATCTGGCAGCCTCTAGAGCGAGACCGATGAGCGCTCGTTGGTCGTCCAGGGTAGAGCTGAGTAGACGAGCCTCCCAGGTATGTTGTGTGGGTGTTGTTGTCGGGGGCAAGTCCCCGCCTCTTGGAGGGCAATTATTTCTGGGCGATCTCTGTATTGCAGAAGCTGTTGGAGGAGAGCTTGTTAACGGGTGAAGCCCGGACAGTTCCACTGCCAGAGGGGGAGACGGGTAGAAGTTTTATTGCGAGCCATGTTGGTTGAAGCGTTGCTCTAAGAGCTGTATTCGTGTTTCAACCTGCATGAAGCGGGCACCATTAGCTTCTTGTGTACGTGTCAACCTATCGATTACCTCTGCGAGACCCTGAAGCTGCGTGAGGACTTGGGTAGAGAACTGTTGAAAAGTGTTATTGAAAGTGTGTTCAATGTTAGCCATGCGTCTATCGAGGCATGAACCAACTGAGTATCTGAGTATGAACCAACTAGCCCCACAACGCATATTACTGGATTGTCTATCGAGGCGCGTGTCTAATGAAGGCGAGATTGTGGAAGTTTTGCGTTTGGGTGGAGAAGGCTCTTGCATTGAATCCTCCTCCTGCTCCTCGTGGGGGGGGGGGGGGGGGCAGCGGATCAAGTGGTGGAGTGGATTGGGTAGCTGGTGCGTTGGTAGTTGTCTGTGCGGCCTGTAATGCTGATTTAAGATTTGAAATTTCTAGTGCTTGCTGGTGTATGAGAGCTTTAAGTTCAGCGATTTCACGTGAGGGAGGTGGTGGTGGTTGTGATGGTGGTTGAGAGGCTCGATCTACCCAGCTTACCTTCCTCGCCGTCTTCTTGTTCAGGGTGTCACTGCCGGTAGCCCTGGAGCGGGATGGTCGGGATCTGGACCTGTAGGGTGACTCCTCGCGCTTAGTCCGGCTCCTGGCGTGTCCTTGATCCTGGGATCAGCGGGAGGGCAGCCGAGGGAAGGAGCGAGATCTGCTTTTGGAGCTGCCCTGGGACTGTTCCTGCTCCTGGTGCAGGTCGAGGCGGCTCTCGCGTTGCGTCTGTCAGCTTCCTCCTCGGACTTGTGAATATCCTCCCAGCGGCGTTTGTTCACAATGTATGGTGTACGGTAACTTTCTTCGCAAGTCTTGTCTCCCGTGGGTTGTGCGTCTCCGCAGAGGCGGCACCGGCGTTCACAGGCGTGGCCTGCAGCGGGTTTCAGCGTCCCGTACGTTCTGCAGCGTTGACTTGGCGCAAACATCGGCCCGATGTCTGAGCTCACCGTATGCGTGGCAAACTTCGTAGCGTTTCATGTAAAGATAGCACCCAAAGGGTACGTCATAGTAGTAAATCCATCTTGGGACGCGTTCGTATTAGAGAGCAGAGCAGATGGTGTCTTGCCCATTCCACGAAGTTTGAACATTGGAGGGTTTCGTAGGTCGTCAAAGTTCGCGTGGAGGTCCGCTGTTGTATTGTCGAGGTCGATACCGCGCACCACTCCTCTCCCGCAGGATTCCGGAGCCGCCGCGTGCACAGAGACTTTGTACATCTTGTTGTTGATGTGGACAGTTGATATTCAGGAAGTGATGAGCACGTTTCTTGCTGTGCTGACGATGACCGTGTTCTGTTTGTCGTTAACAAGGAGCTGATCGAGGCCCTTGCCGTCGGTGTCGCGGAGTCCGGCTGCTATCTTTACCGCGACAAAAAGCCAGGGAGCTGAGAAATTATCCGCAGCTAGACCGTCATGGGGCCAAACAATGATCTTGAAATCGTCGCGCGGAAGCCGTGGTTGATTAGAGCCGACAGACTGTTTTGCTAGGCGTCGGCCGTTGGGGAGACAGCTGTTACGTTGCGGTGAGTCATCGCTGCCAGCAACGTTCACGTCGACGCCGGCAGCTGTAGAGCCGCCAGCAGCGTTCGCGTTGGAAGTCCTGGCAAGATCTTGCTTGCGCTTCTTGGCGATCTTGATTATCCAGTCGGTTTGGCTTTGAAATTCTTCTGGGGGTATATCCGTACCTTCTACCACGTTCCTGGCACGAACGGAGAGCAGGCCCTGTGCCATGAGGAACCCATAGTCCGTGCCGGTGGCGGCGGCGGCCGCCTCGGCTGAGGTTAGGCTTAGCGAGACGGGCGGGCAAGGCTAGATGAAAAGCGCCGCGAAAGCAAAAAATACTCCATTTCTTGTCTTTAAAGTGGTATCGATTGATGTTGGAGCACTTCCGATGTCAGTTGTGATGAGTCAAACGTTGATCCGAGCGAAATTTTCGGCCAGCCAATGTACTTTGAAAGGAGCCCATCAGAGCCACGTCTTACTCCTTGACTGAACACCGCGTCTCAGACGCGAAGCGGCTGGCGTAGTGTAGCTCTCGCTACAAAAAAAAATCTCTGCCTCTCCCGTAACCGAGAGTAGAGTAAGCATGAAATGTTTACGGGCCTAATGTCATCTCGGTGGACACCCGAACCGCACCGTACAGGAAGGGAGGAACGCCACCACCCGTTCAGCGCGATGCCTTGCCATTTGAACGCAAGGTTTTTTGAGGAAAGGAAATGGCGCAGTAATTCTCTGCCATCTCGGTGGACACCCGAACCGCACCGTAATGGAAGGGAGGAACGCCACCACCCGTTCGGCGCGATGCCTTGCCCTTTGAACGCAGCGCTTCTCCCCCGGGCCCCTGTGCGCCTGCGCGGCTTTGTTTCGATGCGCGAAGCCCCTAAGAGATCACATATGGCAACAAAGTGTATCGTGGCATTGATGTGCTTTTTGCACGCGTTATTAGAAATCGGAAATTATAATTCCGTGCATTATCAAACACACAGCGACTGATATCTTGATAAACATTGAGAAGACACTGGCAGCAGTTATTTTTTGTGACTCCTTTGGAGTGCAACCGGCGCTTGCATGCCGGTCGCGTAGGAGGGCTTACAGAGTCTCGTTAAATCTCGTTAAGTCTCGTAGGGTGCCCGGATGTTCTCGTTTCAGAGCCCGGATGACTGGAATTCAGTGCCCGGATGAGTGGATTTCAGTGCCCGGATGACTCGATTTCAGTGCCCGGATGACTGGATTTCAGTGCCCGGATGATGGCTCTCGGTCTCGGCGTGACGTCACCACACTGCCGACAACGGGGGCTAAAAGCATTTCATGCTTAAAAATGGCTGAGGCTTAGCTAAGGCTAAGCCTAGTCAGATGCGAAGCATATTGATGACTAGGCTTGATAATACATGGCTTTCCTTGGTTGACGTTCATCCCGCTCTCCATCGGTCTCTGTGGCACGCTGAAGCTTTCGCTTCTCGTTCAAATGAGCCCTGCTTCTAGGCGGCATCCCAACACCTGGCCGCCTCGTAAGTGCCCGGAGAGCGAGGCAAGCTCAGCTTTATACCGCTGCTGTAGCGTCACGCGGTCAGCTGCAGCGCCTCTGATGTGGAGCCTCCACCACCGCGGCCGACCGCGCGAGCCGGCAGCCCATCTCTCCTCTGCTGTGACGTCATGTTGTCACGTGGTCAGCCGCCGCGCCTCTGATGTAGAGCCTCCACCGCCGCGGCCGACCGCGCGAGCCGGCAGCCCATCTCTCCTCTGCTGTGACGTCCTGTTGTCACGTGGTGTCACGTGGTCACGCTAAAGGTCAATGGTAGCTCCACCGCCGCGCTCGACGGGCTGTAGTGTAGCTCTAGTAATATGCTTCGCATAAAAACTAGAACATCTCAGCACTAGCTGGCTTTATCGTCATCGCTGGTGGCTAGATTGCGAGTCTCGGGCTGAAGCTGCTGCCTCCGC
Organism: Amblyomma mixtum; assembly: GCF_055824585.1. Taxonomy (NCBI): domain Eukaryota; kingdom Metazoa; phylum Arthropoda; class Arachnida; order Ixodida; family Ixodidae; genus Amblyomma; species Amblyomma mixtum. The sequence continues at coordinate 90,380,115 of NC_143013.1, forward strand.
CTGGCTGCCTTGTCCTGCTGCGACCTGGATGCGGCTGCGTTGGTCACCGTGACCCATCAATAAGTCCGCTCTTCAATATATACTGTTTATCACTGGATCGCTGTTCAAATACGCGCTAGTACCCGCAGATGTAGTTTTCGTCACTTTTGAGCTCGCTCTCCAGGTTCTTTCGAGTCAGAATGAAAACAATAGGTCGTGTACACATTGTTTTTATGCGAAGCATATTGCTAGAGCTACACTACAGCCCGTCGAGCGCGGCGGTGGAGCTACCATTGAGCTTTAGCGTGACCACGTGACACCACGTGACAACATGACGTCACAGCAGAGGAGAGATGGGCTGCCGGCTCGCGCGGTGGCGGTGGAGGCTCCACATCAGAGGCGCGGCGGCTGACCACGTGACAACATGACGTCACAGCAGAGGAGAGATGGGCTGCCGGCTCGCGCGGTCGGCCGCGGCGGTGGAGGCTCCACATCAGAGGCGCTGCAGCTGACCACTTGACACTAAAGCAGCGGTATAAAGCTGGGCTTGCCTCGAACTGCTGCGACGCGCGTCTTTTCTTTCCTTTTTCTTTTTCCTCTGATCTTTTAACTCTCCTCTATCTGCACGTGGCAGCGGTGGTGGCTTGGCTCGAGCCAGTAGCAGGCCCGTGCAATTTCCTCTTCATCCTTCTTTCAGTCACAACAACAACAACAACTCTTCTCAGTCTGCACGTGGCAGCGGTGGTGGCTCGGATCGAGCCAGTAGGCAGGCCCGTGCAATTTCCTTTTCATCCTTCTCTCAGTCACAACACAACAACAACAGCTCTCCGGGCACTTACGAGGCGGCCAGGTGTTGGTATGCCGCCTAGAAGCAGGGCTGATTTGAACGAGAAGCGAAAGCTTCAGCGTGCCACAGAGACCGATGAAGAGCGGGATGAACGTCAACCAAGGAAAGCCATGTATTACCAAGCCTAGACATCAGTATGCTTCGCATCTGACTAGGCTTAACCTTAGCTAAGCCTCAGCCATTTTTTTTTCGTGTTGTATATAGCGCCAGCAAAAAACGAAAGCGCTGGGTTTTTTTGCAGCGTTAACTACATCGGCCGAGGTTGAGCCGTTTCGCGTGGCTCCTGGAGAGCCGTGCTGCGCATGTGCGAGGAGCAAGTGACGACACTGCGCACAGCTGGCGTGCCTCGCCGCGCGCACTCGCCTTCCTTTCCTTTCGCCTTCTTTTCCATAAAATGATCGGAGTGTAAAACGTTGACAACGCCAATGAACACAATAAACGCCGACGGCCTATGACTTCAGCGCCGCGTTTCTGGCACAACCTTCCCAATGCCTGCAGCCCACATTTCTCGCTCATGAACCCACGTACCTATAAGCATGATTCAGTCGTCCACTGACCCAGGGAGCCATTATGCCCACTTCCTTTCCTTAAAATGATCGGAGTTTAAAACATTGTCAACGCCCACGCCAATGAACCCAAGGAACGCCGACGGGCTATAGCTTCAGGGGTATCTGTTGTTTCAGCCAGAGTCTTCGCTTCGGCGCATACGGTTGTTGCGACGCGCGTCTCTTCTTTTAAGGCGAAAGCCTTTAATGCCTCATACTGTCGTTAGCAGCCATCCCTCAGGAGTGGAAATGCGCGAATCTAGTCCTCATCCCCAAGCCGGGAAAACCACCAACCTTGGCCAACCTCCGCCCCATCTCAGACACTGGCCACTTCCCGGCCCTCAAGACAATTGGCGCTGCCGACGCCCGGGCATCAGCGCCTCAACACGACAAACAGGTGAGCAGCTGGGCTGAGATCACCTCCTCTTCCTCCCATCCCTCACCCTCCCCCGTAACCGTCTCCGCACTCGACGCGGAGTACAAAAAACAGATAGACGTGCTCCGGGCACAGAATGAGCTTTTGCTCAACAAAATTCAGAATTTAGAGTCAAAATTGGCGTCCGCCGCACCGAGCCCGCAGAACTCGGACGCAATGGAGAGCGACGCGGAGATCTCGCCTGCCCTCGTGACAGCCATCTCTGCGATGGAGGAGCGCTTAACCTCTAAATTGCGATATATGATCGAGACCGCCATGGACCAGATCTTGACAAAGGTCAAATCTGCCGTCCCCGCGGTGGTCTCAAAACACATCTCGGACAACCCCCGCCTCCTCCGTCGGACGGGACCCATTAGGGACGTATCCCGCCCTTCAAAATTCAACCGTCTGATTATTGATTCGGACAATGAGGACAGCTGCCCCGCTCCTTCCGTCATCACCCCCTTGATGGCGCAAGTAGCTGGCTCTGAGGCAGCCAATCCCTCCTCCTCCCCCCCCCCCCCCCCCAAGAATTTTAAATCATGGCGAGACACCTTAATCAAAGGAGTTCCGCCATATCCAATTCGGCCATGTCAACTTCAATGACGCAGTGGAACTGTAGAGGCTTTAAGGACCGCACTAAGCGGGCCAATTTCCGCCTCTACCTTGAAACTTTCGAGTCCTTACCAGCCGTGGTTGCCCTCCAAGAGCCAGGCCTGGGCGCCACAATTTCAAATTACACGACGTTCCAACAGGATCCCGCGTCTTGTCTTCTCGTTCACAAAGACTACACAGCAAACCTAGTGGATCTCGACCTCCAACTAGAGTACTCTTATGTAATGGTGACCCTCCTACCAGTCCGCCGCAGGGACCCACCGTTGCATATACTGAACGTATACTGCTCTCCCAAACTAAAGCGAGTGACTTTTGCGGACCTCTTTAGCCGCGCGCTAAGAGTGGGGTATCGCAAGGAGGAGTCGCGCGGGCGTAAGCTGGCGCAGCTTGCGTCCACGTTGGGCCTCACCCTCCACACGGACCCTGTCCACCCAACCCGGCTAGGAAATTCCATGACACGGGGTACGTGTCCGGATTTAACCATCACTCGCAACATACGACACGCAGACTGGCTCAACACCGAGGAGACCCTCGGTAGCGACCACTGCATCATTAACACTACACTACGCACACGCCCCCTCAAGCGTCCCAGAACACAAGCCCATATCCCAGATTGGACGAAATTCAGGCAAAATTTTAACTCACTTGATAATACACCCATTTCCGCGCGAGGCTACACAGCATGGTCCCAACAGCTGCTGGCACACCTTTCCTCGCATGAAAAACACATCCAGCTCTCAGAGGCGGTCACGGACGTAGATAACCACCTTCTACACCTCTGGGAAGCCCGTCGCAGCCTCGTCCGCCGTTGGCGACGCCAGAAACACAATAGAAAGCTTACAGCTCGAATTGCCGAGCTTACCGAGAAAGCAGCAGAGTACGCGGCCCAACTCGCCGACTCCAACTGGGTAGATAGATGCAACACGGCCGCGCGACAAATGTCCAGCCGAAACACGTGGCGTCTCTTTCGAGCCCTAATCGACCCAACACAAACACGAACCGAAACACAAAAACATTTGCACCGAGCCCTGCGCGCTTTTTCTGGCAACACGACTCAACTGGCACAGAAACTTCGGGACCAGTATCTGTGTACAGCCCAAGACCCCCGTGGATCTGCGTACTCTTATGCAGGCAGAGAGAACACGGAGCTGGATCAACCTTTCCAGCTCCATGATCTGCGGGCGGCTCTCGCCAAAATTAAACGGGGACTGCGCCAGGACGGGATAAGGTCACCGTCAAGCTTTTGACGAACCTGCCCGACTTGGCACACCAGTCCCTCCTGGAATACGTCAATGCGATTTGGCGCGGGGACACCCCCTTGCCAATCGAATGGAAAACGGCTTTGGTCACTTTTATTCCTAAAGCTGGCAAACCAATTGACACAGATAACCTCCGCCCCATCTCTCTCACCTCATGTGTGGGCAAACTAATGGAGACGATGGTGCGGGATCGGTTATCTACATATCTTGAAAACAAACAAGTCTTTGCGAGCACCATGTTCGGATTCCGCCCACACAGATCCGCACAGGATGTCCTTCTGCAACTCAATCGGGAAGTCCTTGACCCCCTCGAATGCCCCCATAATGACAGGGTAGTACTCGCCTTGGATCTTAAAGGGGCATTTGACAATGTAACACATGAGATCATACTCACTAACCTAAGTCACACCGACTGTGGCCTCAATACATTCCAATAAATAAGCCAATTTTTAATAGATCGTCAATCCTACATTCGAATTCAAGATAGAGACCATGTTCCTTACCCACTCGGCACGCGGGGAACCCCTCAAGGCGCGGTACTTTCCCCGCTGCTCTTCAATCTGGCCATGATGCACCTGCCGGCCCAGCTGAGTGGTGTCGCCGGCGTGCAGCACGCCCTGTACGCCGATGACATCACCCTGTGGGCCACGCAGGGCAGCACAGGAGACATTGAAACCAGCCTGCAAACAGCGGCGACGATAGTAGACCGCTACGCCCGCCGCTGCGGTCTTCAATGTTCCCCTCAAAAATCGGAATTTGTGCACCTCCGCCCCTCACAGAAGTGCACAACTAAAATATCTCTCTCTCTTTAGAGTGGTCCCATACGCGAAAGTGATGAGATACGGGTACTCGGACTCTACATCCACAAACACAGTCGGCCAGACACTACATTGGCCAAACTCCGTAAGGTGGGGGACCAGGTGGGCCGCATGGTCCGCCGGGTTTGCAACAAACACGGAGGGTTACGAAGTAAGGATGCCTCGCGGCTGGCAAACGCCTTCGTAACTAGTCGAATTCTCTATCCGACTCCTTATCTCCACCTACGGAAACAAGAGGAGGACGCCCTTGAGGTCATCCTTCATAAAATTGTTAAACGTGCCCTTGACCTCCCCATCACTACTTCAAACAGCCGGCTTATGGCTCTTCGGGTGGTGAATACTTTCCGGGAACTCCGGGAGGCGCACCTTACAAACCAGTACACGCGCTTGTCGCTAACGGAGTCGGGTCGCCGCCTTCTTGCTCGACTCCATATCCAACACACCCCTCCAATGGAAGACAGGTTTCGCATCCCGGAACTGTGGAGACGCGCCCTCCACGTGCGGCCTCTTCCAGCAAACATGTCACATGAAGACCATAATGGTCGGCGCCTGGCACGAGCGGAAGCGCTAGCCCGATATTATGGCAACAAAACAGGTGTATACTACGTGGACGCCTCCGGCCTTCACCACGGGGGATGGTACACGGCCGCGGTAGTTCACAACAGCAACACAGTTAACGGCCTAACTTTCAGAGCCCGCAGTGCAACACAAGCAGAAGAGGTCGCGATTGCTCTCGCGGCCTCACATTCCAATTCAAAATACATAATCACCGACTCGCGAGGGGCCTGTCGGAACGTCGAACAAGGCTGCACTCCCTTCCTAGCCTATCGAATATACCAAAATTGCATACGGGATACGGACCCCGCACACCGTTACCTCATATGGGCCCCTGCTCATCAGGGGTTGGCAGGAAACGAGGCAGCAGACGCAGCCGCCCGCGCGCTCTCTCACCGGGCTGTTTTCTCCTCCCCGTCCGATCAGGAACCCGATTTTAATCCGGTCTATACATTCAAAGATATTACAACATATTATCAAAATTGTCATCGCCTTTACCCTAGCCCATGTAAAGGCCAGAAGAAGGCGGATGAGTGGCTGCTTCTGCGCCTTCTCGCCAATACATTGCTGTGCCCGGCAGCGCTAAAACATTTTGACCCCTCCTTTAGCGGCAGCTGCCCACACTGTAGTGCAGTGTCTTCTGACACTTATCACATGGTGTGGGCCTGCCCCTCCAACCCCGCTGTTCCCCCCATACCCAACCCGGGAGGACTGGGAGGCGACCCTGCTCGGCTGCCACGACTTACAGGCCCAACAAGTCTTAGTCGGGCGCGCCCGGGCGGCGGCAACCGCCACTGGGGTCCCATACTAGGGACCTCCACCTAGTGTTTGTAAGGATCGGTCCCTTACGGGCTGATCCAAACATACCTCCTGCTCATTCGTAATAAATGTTTTCACCACCACCACCCTCTCACGTCCTGCGTTGGGAAGCTGATGGAACACGTTATCCACACCAGACTCTTGAGATACCTCGAGGACAACCATCTACTACCAGACACAATGTTCGGCTTCCGCTCTCATTTAGCGGCCACGGACATTATGCTTCTTCTCCATCATCAGGTGGTCATGAAACGTACACTAGACACGAAAGTCATCGTCGGCCTCGATGTTGCCAAGGCATTCGACAACGTCCTTCATGAAGCGATCCTTCAACAACTTCAGGCTCTCGGTGTCGGACATCGCACGTATGCGTACGTCCGAGATTTCCTCTCCGACCGCACAGTACAACTAAACACCGGCACGGGAGATCCTTCCATCATCTCTCCAGGAAACCGTGGCACGCCCCAGGGCTCCGTGCTTTCGCCGATGCTTTTTAACGTTGCATTAATAGGCCTTTCCAAGCTACTCGCCGACATCCCTCACCTGCACCACAGCATTTATGCTGACGACCTCACACTTTGGATCACGCACGGCAGTGACGGCCAGATAGAGGAGGCTCTCCAGACCGCAATCAAACGGATCGGAGATTACCTCATGACAACTGGCCTCACCTGCTCGGCGACAAAGTCAGAGTATATAATCATCACGTCCCCGGGACGACGCCCCCCAAAGATACATCCTGAGATCAACCTCCAGGTGCAAGGTAACCCGATCCCTCGTACAGATCACATAAGGATCTTGGGCTTACACCTGCAGGCCAACGGTAGCAACAACACCACGCTCCAACGCATCGACCAGTCGGTGGTACAGATCGGATGCCTCTTTAAGCGAGTTTCCAATAAGCATCATGGTATGCAAGAGTCCAACCTCCTGCGCCTCGTTCAAGCCTTCATTTGCTCCCGCATCACCTACTCTGCACCCTACCTACGTCTCACTCGTGCCGAAAGCGAACGGCTAGAGGCGTCACTCCGAAAAGCGTACAAGACGGCCTTGGGCCTTCCCATGTCCACAGCTACGCATAAGCTCATGGCTCTCGGAATCTCCAATACCGTGAGCGAACTTATTGAAGCAACCCTCACTGCCCAATACGAGCGGCTCTCACTCACACACGCTGGCCGAGCGGTACTGCAGCAAGTTGGGATCTCCCCGCCGAGAGCGGCCCCAAGTTATGCTGAACTTACCCCGGAATATCGCCAAAATCTCCGCATCCCTCCCATTCCCAAATGGATGCACCCTGAACATCATGCCGAGAGACGGGCCGACCGTGCACGTCAATTCGAGAAACGCTTCAGCGGACGTCCGGACGTCACGTATACGGACGCCTCTTACCATCCCTCGAAGCCAGCGACGGTGGCGGTAGCTCTCGCCCCTCACCGCAGCTGGTACACAGCCTGCAGCATTCGCAATGCAGAAACAGTCACCGCAGCAGAGGAGGTTGCCATTGCGCTAGCGCTAGCTGACCCTAATACCAAAGTCGTCATCAGTGATTCTCAACAGGCTATCCGCAACTACGATGCTGGCCGTATCTCTTGCCAGGCGTTACAGATTCTCCTTTCTACTGCACCCTCTTCCAACTCTCGCTTACTTCTTTGGGCCCCAGCCCACGAGTCGCTCAGCGGAAACGCACAGGCGCACACTCTCGCCCGAGATCTCAGCTGCCGAGCAGAGTGTATGATCGGCCTCCCTGCTTCCTCTGACCCTAATATCTCACGCGCTTCTCTACTCACCACTTACACGGACATACTACAGCACTACCGGCTCGAAAGATGTCTCTATCCTTCCGCACACCGTGATCTAACAAGACGCGAGGCCGTCCAATGGCGCAAACTACAAACTGGCAGTTTTTCATACCCCCTCTTATACAGCAAGATCTTTCCGCAACAGATAGACCCCATGTGCAAACACTGCTCAACTCCAGCCACTCTCATACACATGGTGTGGACTTGTACACATTACAACACAAACAACCCAAACACCCCAGAGACGTGGGAGTCTCTCCTGCGTACTTCCGAGCCGGCAGACCAACGCCGGCTTATCCAGCGCGCGGTGGAGGCCGCGACATCCCAAGTGATCCCCGCCGACCTCCTCTAAGCCAGCGCAACCGGTCCTTAGACTGGTCCCCTGTTTTGGGAGCAATAAAAGAAATCACCACCACTGTCGTTAGCAGACGCGTCGGCAGCCGTGTCGACAGACGCGTCGGCAGCTGTGTCGACAGACGCGTCGGCAGGAGTGTCGACAGACGCGTCGGCAGGATTGTCGACAGACGCGTCGGCAGCCGTGTCGACAGACGCGTCGGCAGATTTCTCCGCCTTTCGGCGCCACTGCTTAAAGACTCAAGGTTCCAGCATGAATAAAGGAGCATCTAGTGAATGCATGGGCTTCATAAATAACATAAGAGTAGTAAAGTCAAGAAAAGGAAAATAAAAAATAAAAATGGTAAATACAAAAATATAGATAAGACGTAAAAATAAAAATAAAAACAATAAAATTAGGAACAGGACCAAAAAAGAAATAAAAACAAATATGAAAAATAAAAAGTAAATAAAAACAAACAGTGGCCAGGAAACGCTTTCGCCTTGCAGCACTTTCGAGAGCCAAAATGCCCCCTGAATTTTTCCTCTTTTCGTTTAATTCCTCTTATCTACGTGGCGGAGTGGTAGCGTCTCCGCTTCAAATGCCAAAGGCCCTGGTTCAATTCCCACCATGGGCGCTATTTCTTTCTAAGCAATGACGCCGAAAAACGGACAAATTGCCGACGCGTCTGTCGACACGTCTGCCGACGCGTCTGCTAACGACAGTATCAGGCGTTAAAGGCTTTCGCCTTAAAAACAGATCAGGGCCGTAGCCTTATGCGCCTTCCCTCTGGCTCAGGTCCTTCCCTCAATCTCACCTCGCGCTACATACATCTTGGCAAAGCAGGGGTAAGCCACTGGCAATTTTTTTTACCGCCCTAGCGAGCGCAGCCAAAGGCGTGCACTGTGCCGGTGACGGGGCCGACGAAGTGCGGAACTGCATGAAAAAAAAAGCAAAACAAGAAACATTTTGGAAAAAAAACAAAGATGCGAAGCGTCTTCATTGCAAGACAACCACAGGTCATCGGCAGTACGGGCTTTCCTGGACAGTCCTTCAAAAATCTTGACACATCGAAGGGGCAGCCGAGAGTAAACAGTGCGGTTATTAAAGTAGTGGAAAACAGTTAGTCATTTAATTTCTTTTGCCAGCAGTCTGCAATATTAATAAATTAATTTTCTGGTCCAATAATTTAGTAACAGAATGAATTGATTTGTGACCGTAATTTCGAAACAAAAATTTCTGGTCCAATGATTTCTTAACAGAATGAATTTCTTTGTGCCCGCAATTCCGTAGCCCAGTTCAGACAGGACCTTGCAATAATCGGCTGCCTTGAGGATCTGTAACTAAGGCTCTGTCGCTTGCTGCCGGCCGGTGTCGGGTGAATGAGAGGACAAGAGCCCGGCTTTGACGAAGACGCCGCGGCCACCGGACGGCAACGCTATGTTCGAAGAGTGTGTTCCTAACTGTCGAGAAGGGATGCCGTTCCTCTTGTCGCTCTCCGGTTCCCAATGTCTGAATGTAACAAATATGTAAATGCATTGTATAAAGGTGCCAAAATCGACACACACGTACAGCCGGCCAAATCTTTAGCTGGCGTGCCTGACGGCCGCGTTTTCCGTGCTCCTGCAGCTTATGACGGAGCGAACTTGCGAAAATATCAAAACAAAGCATGTGGGGTTTAAATCGGGGGAGATAAACACGTTCTTCCCTTTTTAAGCACGGCTGACTCAGTTCAAAACCGCGCTGACCCCACCCCGTGGTCGCGTACGCTACTGAGCGCACGCCGACCACGGCGGGCCGTGCTCTGCGGGAACAAAGGAACGACACACTGGCTGACACAAACAAGGCATTTATTGCTATAGCAACAATAACGCCAGCTAGCAACAAAATACACTGAGGAATCTAGGATGTCCGACTCACCAGCACGGCTACGAGCGAACGTCCGCCCACGGTAGGGCAAAGGGAACTTCGAGGTCGAGCGGGACGGGCTCGGCGGGAGTAAGTTCCGACCGAGGGGGCGCCCGTCGACGAAGAGCGAAGCTGCGAGCGAAACGTCTGCTCGCTTCCCGATGCCGAGGGAGAAGAGACCCCGTAGCTCCCCGCGAGCGCGCAGCAAAACGCCATCCGCGGCGCTGGTGTCGCTGCGACGCGAGCGCCCTCCCCTGTTAGTGGAAAGTCACCGAACCGAGAGGAGTGCTTTGCGGAGGAGCTAACCACAGGGAACTAGCGCGTTGAGGGAAAGCGAACGCAGGGGACGAAAGCGTCCCCACATCCCCCCAACCTTAAATAGACCCCCGCGCCTACAAGTTACATGCTATGGAGGAGTCTCCTGGTCTTCATTCACTTGAGGCAGGTCTTGCAGCGGAGGTCACGCCGACAGCGTGCACGCAGTCTTCCGCGGTATTCCGAAGGCGGCGTGAAGGTCTCCGCTGGGACGGCTCGCATGGCCCGCGGACTACGTGTCCGCAGGCCCGCAAAGAGGAGGGCCGGTTGACCACTGCAGTCCAAGATTCCGCAGTAGTCGCCAGGGCAACAGCAGCCAGAGGTGGCTGCTGTCTGGTCTCGCCACAGCTGCCCCGGATGGATGCGGCGAACAGGATACAGGCCGCTCCGTCGCAGCAGGCGGCAGCGAGACGATGTGCACAAGACAGCAAGCCGCAGTGGCTCCGCTGGATCTGTAAAATTTACGAAACACACTCCGCATGCCTTTAACGTAGGTCACGGGAGGGGAAACGGTGTACACAAGGGCCTGGTGGCTCAATGCTCAACTCGCTAGCAAAACGTGTCGGGCGGCTGTGCAATGCAAAGTTCGAGTGAACAAAGCCCTTTCTTGAGTTGAACGAGAATGCTCGGTTCATGCGAGGTTAAAAAAAAAACGGGTGGGCCAGCAAAGTGCGCCCCCTCTCAATACCACGGTCCGGTGGTCGTGTCACTTTTGACAAGGTGCAGGCAGCTATGAATAGCCTTAGGCCTCACTACCACTGTGAAGGTCGACGACCCCCAACAAAAGAAAGACCCGAAACGGGTTTCGTGCGCGCAGCCGCGAGGAGACATCAGCGTTGTGGGGTGGTCCTCCCCGCTCACTGCACGACGCAGCTGCTGAGTGATCGGCGCCCACCGTATCGGACGGTGTCGGAACGCCCGGTGCCGAGCTGCAATACCAGCGAGCTCGTAACTGCACCCGTGGCCCCAGGCCACCCGGCTCCCAGAGCCGCGACTCCCAGAGTCGAAAAAGAGACAGCGAGAAAATATATACAGAAAACTCGGACCACCCACGCGGCTTCCGTACTCACTCACTTCGGGCTCGGCAACTCCGCGGGCGCTAGGCCTCGCGCTCCCTCGATGCGGACCAAGTGGTTCTTGAAGAAACTCCAGGAAGAAAACTTCACAAAAAAACATGCTGAGCATGTCGAAAAGTTCAAACATGCTGCAGCGCAATACACCTCGCACTCAAGAAAGCATGCCGCAGGTCCTAGCGATCAAAATTCACTCTAGGCCTAGCACTTGTCAAGTCCGGACAAAGAGCGTTCCTCGAACCGAACAGACTGTCGTCCAATGTTCCAAGAGCAGGCCCCACGTTGGGCGCCAGATGTGGGGTTTAAATCGGGGGAGATAAACACGTTCTTCCCTTTTTAAGCACGGCTGACTCAGTTCAAAACCGCGCTGACCCCACCCCGTGGTCGCGTACGCTACTGAGCGCACGCCGACCACGGCGGGCCGTGCTCTGCGGGAACAAAGGAACGACACACTGGCTGACACAAACAAGGCATTTATTGCTATAGCAACAATAACGCCAGCTAGCAACAAAATACACTGAGGAATCTAGGATGTCCGACTCACCAGCACGGCTACGAGCGAACGTCCGCCCACGGTAGGGCAAAGGGAACTTCGAGGTCGAGCGGGACGGCCTCGGCGGGAGTAAGTTCCGACCGAGGGGGCGCCCGTCGACGAAGAGCGAAGCTGCGAGCGAAACGTCTGCTCGCTTCCCGATGCCGAGGGAGAAGAGACCCCGTAGCTCCCCGCGAGCGCGCAGCAAAACGCCATCCGCGGCGCTGGTGTCGCTGCGACGCGAGCGCCCTCCCCTGTTAGTGGAAAGTCACCGAACCGAGAGGAGTGCTTTGCGGAGGAGCTAACCACAGAGAACTAGCGCGTTGAGGGAAAGCGAACGCAGGGGACGAAAGCGTCCCCACAAGCACAGGCTCGCTAAGCACGTGCGTACTATTGAGCTTTGCGCAAGTTTGCTTCGTCATAAAGCGCCGGAGGGCAGGAAAAGCGGCCCTTGCGCACGCCAGCTAGAGATTTGGCCGGCTGTACAAGACAAGAGAACGGGACAGAGCGCCACACACAAGTGGTTATGTTGCAGGAACCACATACGTACATATACTCTGCCAGCGCCGTAAGGAACAAATTTACGCGTCAAGTCCTAACACGCAGGCATTGTTTCGGGAATTTAGGATTTCATTAATTTACCAAAGATGGAGACGGTTTTTACCAAACTGGATTGCCCTAACTGTTTGAGCACAGCTACTATTTTTGATGGCCAGGACACACTTTTTTCAAAGCGGAGCAAAATTTTCGATGCCCGCATTGAAGCTCAGGTGTTTCTGAGATGCAGTAAATTAAATCTGAAATTCTTCATGAGGAGAGCACAAAATCACATATGATGTTCGCTTCAGTTCGGCTCGCACATTTTTGGTAAGCAGCAACTCTGTGCTGCTTAAACTGCGTAAAACAACTCTAGCAACAGCGCTGGTTACTTGAGCAAGACCAGTCTTGCATTCTCTACCTTCCGAACTGGTCTCCCTTTACCTGGCCTTAACATGTAGTTTCTTAACAGTGACCGAACAGCCATGCAGTACAGTAATACGGTGTCACTTGGATACGAGCCCCAACGACTTTGGGCGACGTGTTAAAGGCAGCAAAGCGCAATACTTGCATAGAGAAGTTCAGCAGTTGTCTCCTTTCATCTATAAAGGAGACGTGCAGAAGCAGATTGTGTTACATTGCTGACGTTATTTACATACTCCAGCCTGTGCCAGAAGTAGTAAAGCGTGATCCACGTCTTATTAAAACCATGATCTTGTGGTAGAATATCCGCCTCATTCACTGGAAACAGTGGGTCTGAATCTCGGTTCTGCCTGGGACCCACCAGTTTTGTAATGGATACATGCGTCACACCGCAGCGGTGGTCTAGTGGTTTGAGCATCCGCCTCGCATTTGGGAGATGCGGAATTCGATACCCAGTGCCACCGGATACCCACCGATGACACAATAGGGACAACGATTTTTCTGGCCTGGTTCTCGGCACCTTCAGGGTGAAATGCTTGGGAAATTGATTTCCGACCCCCACCTTGAGAAGATTAAAACACATTGTGCCATGGCGCTCTTTGGCCCCAGATGCCCTTGCACCATAAAAATTCACTATCATCATCACAAATGCGTCGCAAGCCGTACAGGAGGCTTTGCTGGGTGCGAGACGTTTGCAAAACGAGCCACCTTGTCTGCAACCCAACCAAAAGTTTTGAATCATGCCAGACGACGTAAAGTCCGGAGGTTCCTGCTTGCTCATTCCAAAGCCTGAACAAAAGACTCCGAAAAGTGTTTATTTCGTACCACTGTCGCTAAAATGTATCGATTTGATTTATCATAATTTAATTTTACCAGTAAGCTTTCTTATATCAACACTCCGCCGCGCAGCAGAAAAATCTGGTGCTAGTATAGATTAGGGGAATATTTTTGCACAGCCGCCGCGGGACGTGGGAAGTCTTTTAAAATTTGTCTTTATACAATAATTCCAAAAAAGCTCTAATGAACTTGGCGCCCTCAAACTATGCCTGCGCTAGTTCGTGCACCTCTGCACACGCGCCATTGCATCAGCTGTGCTGGACCTACCCGTCCTGTATAGCTGATGCAACCCTTCCAAAGCATTTCCCTAGTCAAGTTTGAATTAAGAGCGCTGTTGTTAGCTTTCTTCTTTCCAGAGGTAAGAACGCCAAATGTAGAACTTATAAGGCTTCCGTAAGCGAATATAGCGCGCGTGCCAAGATCAGCATTAACAAGACCTGCCTAATACAACGTAAATAGAACAAAGGTACAAGCCCTTTCAGTATACGCATGGATGAGAAAAATTTTTGATCAAATCTATCTGATGCCAAGGACAACTACAATAACCGCAGCAAGAAGGCGCGGTGAAGTCCAGTCGCCTGCGTCCTGTTCGAGATCCGTCACAAAGGGCTTGACATCCAGAGCCAGTGAGCTCGCGGCTCCGAGCACGACAGCGGCACCTCTGAAGACTTTGCAGATAGCGTCGCACACATCGGTGTCAAGCATGTCGTTTTGGAAGTACATCACCAACGCCTTCTCCTCGGCAACGCTGAAATTTTGCCGCACGCTCTCGAGGTGTCTCGACATTTGACTTATCGTCGCTAACGCCGGGTACTTCACACAGGCGGCCGCCACGACGTGTCCGAACAATACTGAACCCCACAGGACCGCACGATCGGACGAGGTTTCTAAAACAGGCCTCAGCAGCCTGAGGCGCGTGGTCCAAAGCATGCAGCCCGCCACGTAGTTCAGGATAGGAGGAGTCCGGAACGTTGTCTGGTCGTAGGCGCTGCTGGCGTAGAAGGCGAACCGAGCACGCTGGCCTGTTTCTTTGTGAATGAATGTCACCTGCACAGTGGATATCGGTTCAGTCGCAGAAACAATAAAAAAGAATCGCCTAGTTGAGATCCAGTCAGCAACCAAACCAAACATTAGTGTATTGCTGCAGATACAACAAGGATATTTGTCGCCACATATCTTTTCCATCATTCCTTACACTTCTATAGCGGATTAACCTGCACAGTGAATACCGGTTCAGTCGCAGAAACAATAAAAAAGAATCGCCTAGTTGAATTCAAATCAGCAACCAAACCAGACATAAGTGTATTGCCTAGATACAACAAGGGTATTTGTGGCCACATATCTTTTCGATCTTTCCTTACACTTCTATAGCCGATTAACCTAGATTATTCTCTGCCCGATGGAGCTCTCACAGAATAAACATATACCGACACCACTGCAAAATTGAAACACCAACAAGGGGGCTATATCTACATAAGAATACAAAATTAAAGCTCGCTAGTGATGAAGTAGAAGCGGGGTCTATTAAAAATTTCTCTACAGTCGTGTTTGCGCAATATAAGTTAACATCAAGTGTTCTACATTTTAACCTCCCTTAACTGAAATCATGCCATTGCAACTGTCTTGTTCACGCATCGTTTGACGCTGATAGCCCATTTAACAAAGATATTATGGCCCCGCAATACGCGCCACAAGGCACACAGCTGCACAGCATCCTCTCATCAAACAGTGTCTGGTATGGCTTCCCTGACGTCGTCACAGCTGATAGTGGCTGTACAAAACCTAATCCTGTGGTGTTCTCATTCTTCATGCCACTCTATGAAAGTTCTTCCGCTACGCCCACTCTACCCGAAAAGGATATCATAGAGGGTGTTGTCAGCTCCGCGAAAAGTTGATGAATCGCTGTCATAAGGAGCCCAGCAAACGGCGCCCTCTCGGAAATGGCGGCTTCGGTGCCATTTCATACCTGCTATCAGTGTCCACTTGTGATTAGAAACGAAGCGTGTGGTGCAGCCAGCGAGTCCAGAATCGCAGTAGTGATTACTCGACGATTTCTCAGGCATGACCACTTCGACAGGGACGCCGTAAGAGTTAGACGCTCGTTGCAGGAACATGCCGTTTTGCGAGCCCAACTGCGTTCAGCCGGACCAAGACAAAAGGAGGCCGCTTACACGGGTCAACGCCCTTGGGCCACCCAAGGTCAGACCAAGACACAGAACATTGTTTAGCCAGGGCTATTGCCGTTCACCGTGTACAAATATATACCAACGCAAATAGCGCAGTTAACTCGGCACAGCACAGAGGACAGTCTACTCGTCTGCCAGCGGCGAGACTTGCCTGGCTGGGGCAGCGGTGTTGGTGCTTTCGCTTGGCGCCAAGAATGGGGGCCGCGGTCTGCAGACAGGCTTCGCACGGTGCCCACTCGCACTGGAACTGGGCGTCTGGCCAGTGGAAGAGCACCAGTACGCAGAGGCACGCCGCCTGGCCGTTCTGCTCGAGCCCGTCGCGATGAAGCAACACGGGTTCTGTCACGTCCAGCTGGACTACGGCGGTGTCCTCAGGAAAGCACGAGGCGACGCTGTCTCCATCTGGGCCGGAAAGAGGTTGTTTAAGTATTAGCGCAGATCGAAGACATCGCGAATGTAAACCGCCCGCCCGTCGTACCTGTCTTTTCGATAACTGGGCTCGGAAAAAAAAAGCAAAGTCGTGGGTCTGACTCATGGTTGTTAACTTCTCGCAGAAACATCGTGGATCATAAGAGACGCTTTAGCGAAGAGCTTCGGATTACATCAAAATGCCAGGGGTTCTTTTAAGTGCACTTATGTATCATTACAACCAAGCATTTGCACAGCGCCTCCATAAAATTAAAATAGCAGCGACCGGGGCCAGCATCCAACTCTCGACCTTGGCCTGAGCAGCTGACGGTCGTAGCTTAGGAAACTTGAGGTACACTTAAACCGTATGTTAATTAAGAGCATGTTAATTAAGCTGCATACCCATAAGGGTATGCAGTGGCCTAGGGTACTCTTTACGTAACACCTCGCAGGCACGGTCATTTTCTGCACTGATAAACCTAAGGGGTGACGGGGGGGGGGGGGGGGTGGGGGGGCTCATACCACGTCTGGCACAGTAGTGCAGCAGTTAAGAGATGCCCTGGCAGGTGGGTGTTCAAAACACAGCCACCGGCGGAGATTGTGAGACGCGGGTCACTCTTCTTGAGCAGGCTCTCGCGAACAATAATTAGTTTAACTGCCGCCTGCCTCAGTGGGCAGTTCGCTCCGAATGTGGTGGGCAGGTTGCGATGCCGTCACAGTGCCATGTAACCTAGGTAGTAGCAAATGAAACACCGAATTTTCAGCTCACAACACCGACGCTGGATTTTCTGCAGAACGGGAGCCTTAACGCTCTCACGTTGAAAGTCGTAGGTCTAATCATGCTTCAGTATTGTTACGATGCAGCTGCGGCACTGCAGGAAGCCGGCACGCAGTCTTGCACCTAAGATCGAACTGTTTATTGGGTTCAGCATGTGCTCGCTAAATAAGCAAACTCGGTGGCGGCACCAATGAACACAGTTAAGAATCATGGATTAACATCTCGATAACCCTTGGCCGCGCGCTATTAATTTACTGCGCCGGAACTCAGAAGTAATCGTCTTCCGTCGGGACCAGTTTTCAACGCCGTACAAAAAGACATTGACAAGGTGGTTACCAGTGGCTAATGCGAGATTTAGCGATAGTTGTTAAGGTGCTTGTACTTTACAATATGTTGTGGTAGATAATATGAGAATGACCCCACATGCGTATAGTTTTAAGGCTTTTTCCAGTTTTCCACACGTATTTGTTTTCCTTCTATGGGTCTGCTCTTAATCCGCTCCTCTATAAGCGTAGCACCATCGATGATCCTCTCCTCGGGCGGCACGTTTCGCCGAATCTGTCGCAGATGGACCATGCAACATTTCTCTACTCTCGTCACCTCCTTCCTCCCCCTTGCACGATAACCACGTTTCAGATACCTACCGTGGTACACGTCATGCTCTCGCCATGACCTCCTCCTCTCACCATACCCTTCCTCCACGGCAACCGTTCTTCGCCTTCTAGGGTGACTACCCTACAGTTGGTTCCCATGACAACCACGCACCAGTTGCGCCTTCTCACGCTCTTCCCATACCCTCCCCCTGTGGTAATAATGATTCTCCGATTGGGGATTTCCCTGCTCTCGCCACAACTTCATACTTCCACGGTAACCGCCTTTAGGATGGTTACCCTATTAACCATCCTCTGGTTACGCCTTCCTACTCTCTAACCTTAATATTTCCTTCATGGCAATTCTCCGTGTCCTTCCAGGGTAAGTGTCCTCCGGTTATTTGCCGTGGCAAACGGCGATCGGTTGAGCATTCTTGCGTTCTAACCATACTCTCCTCTTTCCAGGGTAACCATCCTCCATTTGGGGATTCCCCCCCCCTCCCGTCTCGATACCCTCATCCTTCCATTGTACCACCCTCCGGGTCGTTTCTGTGCTAACCATTCACTGGTACGCATTTCTCCGCTAACGTGATACCTTCCTCCTTTAACGATAACCACCCTTCGAGTTGCTCCCATTGCAACGCACCCAGCGGTTATGCCGACAACGAAAGACAACGACACCCTAAAACGAATAGAAACCCAGAAACGGGCGTTTAACGGCTGTCGCTGTAATACACGCGCGTTATTACCGTGTTTCGAGAAGAAACCAGCCGCGACCAACATACCATGCAGGTGAGACTATGGTACAGAAAAAACACTGGTTCCACAGCAGTAAATGTAACGAAACTGACAGATACAAGAAACAACGAAAAAAATGTCATTTGATCTGCGTGGTAAGCCAAATCAGAAGCACGTGTGCTAGTGCTGTGTGGCCATTTTCTTGCATTGCTTGTCGTCCATGCACCAGCCGCCTGGGTCACATAACTTTGTGACCTAATCACAACCTGCCAGATGTATATTTATACACCTGGGCAGATTGCCACAAACCGGTGGGTAGCCTACCACAAAGCAGGCTTCAAACACACACACGCAAACACACGACAGGTAAATGCAGGGAATGACCACTACAAGGGCTAGCACACTAATGATCGCAGCATGCAGCACTGAGGTCTTAAGCTCTGGAGCCACTTCTTGCCTAAGGAGAAGGCTCATATAATGGAAACAAAATACCTGCTTAAACAACTCAAATACCTGCTTCCTATCGAGCTACTCCTTTTAAGGAGACATCGACAAGTCGGGGCGATCCCAAGGTGGACAAAGCGCAGAACGCGAGCGAAGCGCACATATTCACAACCTCTTTCACGACTGACGCACATACTGATCCACCCACAAGCACAGGTAATTCGTTTACTTACTTACCATAATATTTGCATGAACAAAAAGCGATCGCCAGAGCCGGGTGTCTCTGAGCTCGTCGTGCGGTGCGCAGGCGAAATTCTAGCTCTTCTTTGAATGCTGGGCTCAACGACTCGCCGTCCAAGCATTCCTGAAACGAGGAAGAGACTCTTATAATACGGCTATGAAGGACTGAAAACGCAGAATTTTTCTTCTTCTCTAATATTTAACATGAAGATAGCATCGGTATTTATATCTGTTTAAGTCCCGATGCTGCCATGGTCTGTTGGTGACGTCGTAGTAAAAGACTCCGGTTTAATTGAACACCTGGGACTTCTTAATGCGCAACGGCATCCCATGGAACGCGTAGATTTTTGCGTTTCGGCTCCACCGCAATCTATTCAAAACGCGAAGATGCATGTTTGCGGCTGCAGGATGAGAAATGCTTCGGTAATATTTTCTATTGAAGGTAGTAGTAACGCCTTTCCCTGTATACAACTTAGTTTAGCGGCTCTGTAAACGCTTAAAAATCTCTGGGGAACTTATTGGTTCCGGTTGAGATGGCTGCTAATCTGACAATCAGTTCTCAAGCCCTTTGCGGTGAATCCGAGCTTTCTACCTTACCATCCATTCAAAGAGCCTTGAGCTATGGGAGAACACACAACGGTAATACCTTGTATAAGCATACGCATTCAGAAGGAAAAGAGAAAACATTTTTGAAAACTCCTTTAAACGGCACCTTCAGTATTTACTCAATTTCTAAAGAACAGTGCAGGTACATGCATTTCTGCAGCTACATAGTACTGGCAGAGCCCTTCAGTAGCCCAACTAGCTCTGGCTATGGGCTCATCAAATATTGATGTTTGATTTTATTTATGAAAGCAAAGCAAAGCAAAGCAAATCAAGGGTGATAAAAATTTTGTACTAAACTCTATATGGGAGAGCTTGGTGCGCAAGCCAAAGTGACCGCATGGCAGCCGCTGGCGTTAATCGAGGAGGTCGAATGTGATGGTATTCGACCGGATTTCAATGCAGGCACAGTCACTCTCAATGAGGCCTAGGGTTTAGAGATAAGAATGGTCATGTGAATGACTCTCTGGTGGATGTTAGCAAAAAAAGCGTTTGAAAGACTGGTGTCTCAAACCCAGAGAGATGACATAAGGCTAGAAGTGTAAGATTAATTATAACACCGCTAAAAAACATCGTATATAAAGGACAGGGTTAATTGGAGAGACATGGGAGAGACCTTTGCCCTGCAGTGGGTGTAGTCAGGCTGATGATGATAAAGAAATATGTATAAAAAATTGGCAGTGGCTTAGCTCTGGTTAAGCCTGGATATACAAGCGAAAAGCAGCAGTTATGCTTTGTTTGACGTCATGGCTGTCGCAGTTCGCGCACAATGCATTGGGAGCACCACGATAACGGTGCATGCAAGAGCGTTATATAGCCCTCCTTCCGCATGCGTAGTGGTAAATGCGCGCCTGCAACGAATGGGAAAACGATGGCGAGGGGACGAGCGCTCAGTAGCAGCAGCGGTGATGAGGTGGCGCACAAGCGCAGTAGCGCGCGTCTGCGCCGAAAGGTCAGGCGGCAGAGTCGGCGGCGGCGGCAGCGACGGCTGCCGCCGCCTGCTGTAGTTTAATGACGGTTGTAGTTTAATGAGCGCACCCTTTCTTTGAGCAATGTTTGAATGTCCCAATAAGTATGATAAGGCTTCACGCAACAGCCAGATGATCGCTGGTACCAGTCGTGGCACTGTCGGTGCCCTCTGTCTCCATATAAGCGCCGAGCGGGCTAGGATTATGAAAGTGTTGCAGAAAACAGACTTCCGCTTCAATTCGGAATGAAGATCAATAAGACGAAATAAATGCAAGGACGTTGAAGCAAGGTTTTCTGGTCAAGCAGGAACATGGTGGCGCGGCCCCTTTTCATGATGATTAGCAGTACTGAAGGATTCTGCAGGAATTGGCTAACCGACTGATATTTCAGTGAGAATGAGCTTTTTGGTGGATGTCAGTGATCAATTACTCCCTTATTACAAATCTACTCCACCTTGGGAGATTCCCCCAAACATTTCACCTACTAGGTGAAACTCTTGGAGAGATTCTGAAGCTTTTCAATAATCATGTGCGTTGTAAATGGCGTAGAACTGCTGTGATCTGGACGGTGCGTCTGAGAGTGAGCGTGTTTATTCGTGGCGTGGTGTACGGGGGGATGAACACGATACACTACTTGATGTATCTGGTATGGACAAAGGCACAGAAATTTCAGGAATTTCTTTTTACGTTATGCCCCATGACTTGCTTGTTACGTACATCGTAACGACCTTTTACGCTTGCCAATGCCATTACGTTTTCCCCTCTATTCGATGATGTCATACATCATATTCTGGCTGTTTTACAGATTGCGCTTCCAAAAATCGTTATGACCTACCAACAGGCCCAAATTTTTACTCTCTGGATTACAGATCGCCGACTGTTTTGCCTATTCAGAGATTCCATATATTTCGCTCTAGAGAAGCAGATGAAATCAGTGCTTCATAGACAACCAGGAAAAATTCTAGTCAGAATCTTGGGTACAGCGCAAGCGCAAATAGCAATTCGGATGTGGCTCTCTTTAAGACTCTTTCTATCTGTCTGCGTAGTTGTAATCTAAAAGTCACAAATAATCGTAGCATCATTGCATATGCACAAGGGTGCCGATAAGCAAAGAAAACAGCTCTGGACGAGCACAAGCAGCATACAATATGTATGTAGTGTCTAGTCTGGCAGCGAGGAAAAAGAGTCGGGATCGCCGACAAACATCGTACTACGTGTGAATACCTGGAGCAGAGCGAAGAACCGCAGCCTCTTTCCGAGCAGTGGCAGGGCGACCTCTTCCCAGAGCGCATCGTAGCGCGCGCAGCTGAAGAGGTCCTCCACCGGCAGACACCTCAGGACGGCGTGCACAACGGTGGAGCAGCGAAAGGCCGAGTCGGCCGCGGCCCCCATCGCTCCTCCTCCCTCTGCCTCCTCTTCTTCGGGTGTGGCGACAAACCTTCAAGTTCGCTTTTGTTTTCTACCCTTCTTCCTAGAGGCGTACACCCATGGCGGTGAATCGCCCATCGACCATTGATTCCTTGATTATACACTGAAAAGGGCAATCTAGGCTGCTCTCTTTGACATCACGTTGATTATAGAGTCCACCCACGGCACGTTTTTCGTTTTTAAGCAGCTGCTTTACACCTTCTTGAGACTATGGTGCAATCGGTGCCACCATCGTAAGCGTCGCCTTAAAATAGGGAGACAGTTTTCTATGAGCGGTTCGAAACTGGTAGGACCATACGCTGTCTTGTCCACTTGGCTGACACTATTACGGAGGGGTCTGTAAGGCCCACCTGCTATAAAAGGCGTAACCTCGAATCCAATTCAGTCGCACTGTACTGTATGCGTGACTTCCACGTTATCTCGCCGGAATATTCAGCAGGTCGCCTGGTCGACAGTGCTGACAAAAGATCATGTGGGCCCGGAAATAGGTGTGCTCGAGAATGCAGGATTTGGGATCTTGCGACGTAGGGGGAAAATCGAGTAGCTGTTATCCGTAAGCTACAGTTGTCAGTTTCGCTACTGTGGAATTCGGCATTTTGCTTGCAGTTAATCAGCCCATATACATGCAATAGACTTTGTGTGACTGCTGCCCCATGAAGATGGTGCTGCGGCTCCCAACAACCACTGGCATGTTCTCGCCATATAATTTATTTGTTTATGTAGTTATTTATTTGACACAATTAAGGCCCCTCAAAGGGGAATAGCTCGAGCGGGATGCTGTGGGAGGAGGTGGGGAGAAATCTTGAAATCATATAGGTGTATGTGTTAACGAAACGTCTACACATCGTGAACACGAAAAAATGTGGATTGCATTACAGGAAGTAGTAATCATGGAGTAATAGCCACTACATGCTCTACTCTACAGCCACAGTAAACAATACAGAAAGATAAACAAGTTTTGTCGCGCACATTATGCTTAATAAAAAAGTAAATCAAGATGTTTTTGTATACTGTCACCCCGTAGTTCTGTGGTAGTAAACATACTTTGCGCGCCTAGTTTTTGTTTTAGAAGCGAAAAATGCCCGCGGTTCATGAAATTAACTCACAACAATTATGGACAAAAACGCACTACGATTCTTTTCGACACATTTGCTGCTGCTGCCAAGACAATTAAAACTTCAAGCGATTTATAGAATTAACACGCCGCAGTTGATCACAAGCACAGTTAGGATTGGCCTATTGTTAAAGTCGTTATGAATTTTCTCTTTAGTGCACTTTTACAGTTCCGAACGAAATGAATTTAGGTTCGGTTAACATGCCTTCGCCTTCTTTCGGTGCTGTGTGTTGTATTCTCGTCCAGCGGACACCGTCGTTTGATCAGTGGGTCTTAATCTTAATGAAAACAGGACTGCTTCCCACCGCGAAAACCGCTATGAGGCTGCTTCAAAGGGAGACAAACCGGGAGTATGGCTTAATTGCGAGGCCAGTGAACCGTGATTGTAAATATGTCAGGTTTAGGAAGAATGTCTCCCGGGTAAGCTCGAAATGGCGTAAAACCGAAAGCCATGTTGAATGGAACTCAGATTTTGGTAACTACGCGCCGTCAAGCGAACTATTCCCCTGCCACGGTAGGCTAATTCTTTTTCCCTAATATGGGTGACACGTGATGTATTGCGATGCTTTTCATCCTTCAAGCACGGCTTCCGAGAGTGGTCTGCTTGTTCTGTGTTCTAGTGCAAAAGCACACTCCCCGTGTCTCAGAGGTGTGTGTGTGTTTGAGTAGCAATTGGTCACCTCAATCGCGCTCTTAGTAGGAGCTGAAGCCCACCTGCAAACTGAGGCAGTTATGCGCCTTTCCCGATGATTTAAAGAAATTGAAAGTTAGTTTTTGACGAAAGGAAATGGATGGCACCGTAGCTGGCTCGCATCTCGGTGGACACCTGAACCGCGCCTCAAGAAGAGGAGCGAGTGAAAGAAGAAAGCAAGAAAGAGGTGCTGTAGTGGAGGGCTCGGGAATAATTTCGACCACCTGGGGATGTTTAACGGGCACTGATATCCCTCAGCACACGGGTGCCTTATGCGTTTCACCTCAATCGAAACGCGGCCGCTGCGGCCGGGTTCGAATCTGGGAACTCCGGCCCAGTATACGACTGCCCCGACCAGTGGCGTAGCCAGAAATTTTTTTAGGGGGAGGAGGGGGGGAAGCCTCATGTTGCAGTGCGGCCTCCTCACAGAATTTGTGGAGTGATAAAACGCAATAATAGTAACTGCATTGCCATATTGACAATGTCATTGTGTATTACATAACGCTACGTACTGTCTAGACAAGTAAAATATGCAGTTTTTTAAATAAAAGAATTCAATCGTATGCCTTAAAAACCGTGGCAGACATAACTGATACCAATGCTTCCATGCTTTGCGTTTTAATAAGAAAATATCACAAGGTCCAGAACTATATCAGTCCGAAACCAGCAAAGCAGTGCATGCCGCTGATATGAAAAACGTAAAGGCCATGAAACTGTCATCAATAGAGGACAAATATTTTAATGAATCTTTGTCGTTCGAGAACTTTGCCCTTTTGTACATATGCAGCGGCCAAGAAAAAATGTCGACAACGCTGTCCTTCGTACCAGTGTACCGCCTAGCAGGAGCTGCAGTGCGGTCATCTATTGCGAGTAAATACACCGAAATTTTAGTCGCAACGACGAGCATATGTATAAACAAGGAGTTCTGCAAAATATTCTTTAGAAATTTGAAGAGAAAATGGAGTATTAGATATGCGAAGAGAGTAGTACTAGTACAAGACCTTTATTCGGCAATAATTTACAGGCTCAGCATGTCGACCGCCTGGGCGACCAGAAGTCGCTGTTCTTCCTCCCCTTCAGCGCCAAGCGAGTCGAGCCAGGTGGTGATGGATAAAGAAGGTGGTGGGTAGGAACCCGACTGCTGAGCGGACGGGCAATGGAAGAGGCAATGGGCATGGTCCGCATAGATACAGGGGCAGCTGGGACAGGAAGGGTCCGATCGATAGCGATAGAGAAAGAGGCGAGACGGGGTGATAACTGCATTCATTTGGATGTGCCGAAGAAGGCGAGCCTCCGGCACCGTGAGTGATCGATGAGGGGGAGGGTAAAGGCGTTTGTCTAGGCGGTGCTCGAGGTAGACCTCTTTTATTGTGCGGCGAAAGTTTAGTCTCCCACCGTCCTTCGAGGGCTTGGGCCAGGGGATCAACGGTGCCTGGAAAAGTGTCGTGGGCGAGCTGATGGGCCAGCTCATTGCCGTCAAGCCCTGAATGCCCAGGGACACAGCGGAGGAAGGCGATGTAAGGCTGCAATGCGGAGACCGCTCGTTCGACCTCCTGTTGGAGAGAAGGGGTTAGGGTGCGTTTCTGTATGTGGTGTATAGCGGCTTGTGAGTCTGAATAGACTGCGTACTCTTGAAGAGAGAAAAGGAGAGAAAATAACTGGAGGGCATGCGCAATGGCGAGGACCTCGAGGGACAATGCGTCCGGGGGGTGTAGATACGGCCCGCTGGTGTGGGTTTCAGGAGCGGGGAGGTGGGGAGGGCACAGGGCGTAGCCGCAGGAACCTGGAGGAGTCACGAAGGAGGCATCCGTGTGGTCTGCACCCTGGGTATCAAAGAGAGGAGCCGGCGGGCAGGACGGGGACATGTTGGTCGGGAGGGGGAGGATACGAAGATTGGGAGCCGGGGTTCGAATAGGAGAGGCAAACGGGGCGATGGAAATAAGCGACATACCCGCTTGAGTCAGTAACCACTGACCCTGACGGGTAAGGGAAAGCCGGGCAAGCTGCGAGTCACGATGGAGAGAGCGAAGAGAACGGAGAGGATGAAAGACGCCTGTAGCAAAGATCTTAGCGGTAGAGGTAGTGATAGGGAGGTTGAGAGCTGCCTTGTAGAGGCCCAGAAGGGCAGTCTCGAGTGTGTTGGGTTGAGTCTGATTGAAGGAAATGTAGCAAAGCAGACATTTGGGCTAGTTGCTGTGAATTCATGGTGGAAAAAACAGCGCAAACTTAGACAGAAATGCAGCGCTTGTAGTGTCTCCTCTCTTTTCTGTACAGCGCTTGTAGTTTCTCCCCTCTTTTCTGTGTTTTCTGTCTAAGTTTGCGCTGTTTTTTTTCCACCATGAAGGAAATGTATAGTGCAAAGTACAAGACCTTGTTGAGAGCCAGCGCGCTGGGCAACTCGGCACGCATGAGCCTCGTAGAGACCTGAGCGTCGAGTGACCACGCGCCACAGTAGGTGAATTACCGAATGGTAGGTGGTGACAGCGTGGTGGAGGGCTTGCACGTTCTTGGCCGCATGCAAAGGAAAGCCAAGAACTTTGCACTGCGTGACGACAGGAATGGGAGAGCCAGAAAGGTGAAGAGAGAGGAAGTGGTTGTGTGAGCGCTGGTGTGATGAATGGTTGAGAAGGAGAAGCTCGGACTTTTCAGGAGCAGGAGAGAGGCCAGCCGTGGTGAGAAAGGAGTTAGTGAGATCTAGGCTACGTTGCAGGGTGTCCTGTACGTGACCGGGAGAGCCCGACGAACACCAGAGAGTGATGTCATCGGCGTAAAATATATGATGCAGGTCGGGGATTTTAGCTAGCTGGGAGGCGAGAGGGGCCATAGTAAGAGTGAAAAGGGTAGGAGAGAGAACAGCACCTTGAGGAGTGCCACGGGTGAGGTGGTGCGGGTCGGACAGATGGGTGTCTACTCGAAAGCGAGCCACATGTTTAGAGAGGAATGAACGGATATGAGAGTGCATGCGGGGGCCACAGTCTACGGAGTCGAGTTGGGAAAGGATCAGGTCGTTATCAGTTAACTACAATGATATCATTACCTCGTGATCGCATATCATATATCAATCATTCATAAATCAAGAATTAGAAATTGCCGTGATACAATATTTTTTACGCAGTCCTCGACTATTTTCGACACGCGGTGCCGACTACTACTTCGTCGACGGCTTTTCGGCCGGACGAACCGTCTACGCTAGCGCTTAAAACTGTTCCCCAAAACAACAAGCCCGCTTCTGAGTGAAATTGGGCGTTCCTTACAGCAGGTCAGGCTCCTTTCGCGCATATTGCGCACGATTCCTAACGACGCGGCACATTTAAAGGACTTTCTCAGCAATTGCACTGCGTCATTTGGTATACGCACAAGCAATCACCACGCAGACGCTGTCATTCAGGTGGGAGAAAACGTCGCAAAAACATCAGTGCGCTCCCCAAGAAGTGTTGTTTGACTTGTTGTGATGCCGATTTCGTCGCCCACATTAAAGCCGTAATACTGAGAGCTTTATTACAGTTGCGTGTTATCGAAGAATGTTCGAAGTTTTATAAAAATGTTCAGAATTTCGCAATGCGCGGAGCGCACATTTACGCTGTTTTCAGTAAGAGCAAAAGCTGACATTGCAGTTTGTTTTAGCCGGCGCATTAGATCTTGACGCTTTACTTTGTATGGCACTCTTCACATAGACTAAATACTCCTCAATGCCTGCATAATCACTGCTTTGAAATAATACATGAAGGGAAAGTAAGCGTAAAAGATTAGTTAAAAAAATGGCTGAGGCTTAGCTAAGGTTAAGCCTAGTCAGATGCGAAGAATATTGATGGCTAGGCTTGGTAATACATGGCTTTCCTTGGTTGAATACTTGGTCATTTTAATACAACCACTACAAGTGTAGCAAGGATTGCCGTGGCAGCTATATACGGGATCATCGGTGATCAAGTCGCTGCCGTCGGTCTTCAGAAGTTTCCGGGGCACGCCTATTCCGTTTCGTAGCATTCCAGCGTTCCGAACTTGTAGAACTACTGATGGACTCGGTGGCAGCACTGGTGGAAGCATTGCTGACAAGTTCCTCGCTTTGTTCTTCAGTTGTTGTAGAACGTTGTCGCCGAGCCGCATATTGATCACGCCGCTTAGCCAGACGTTCATCCCGCTCTTCATCGGTCTCTGTGGCACGCTGAAGCTTTCGCTTCTCGTTCAAATCAGCCCTGCTTCTAGGCGGCATCCCAACACCTGGCCGCCTCGTAAGTGCCCGGAGAGCGAGGCAAGCTCAGCTTTATACCGCTGCTGTAGCGTCACGTGGTCAGCTGCAGCGCCTCTGATGTGGAGCCTCCACCGCCGCGGCCGACCGAGCAAGCCGGCAGCCCATCTCTCCTCTGCTGTGACGTCATGTTGTCACGTGGTGTCACGTGGTCACGCTAAAGGTCGATGGTAGCTCCACCGCCGCGCTCGACGGGCTGTAGTGTAGCTCTAGTAATATGCTTCGCATAAAACGAGCAGGGCATTTATTTACGGAAAAAATGTCAATGGCTTTAAAAAGCCTTTCCAGACGCGCACAACTGTGCCACTGCAGCGCGGCGCACTTTTCCAGTTTCTGTCTTCGGCAGGGAATCCAAGAAAAAGACGCCGCCATGAAGATTTGTACTCGAAGCCATAATATCTGCAAAGAGCGAAAGAAAAACTGTGTGAAGCCATTACAGATTTTGAATAAGGCGCACCACTTCGTGCTCTAAAGGAGTAGGGAAGTGCACTAAAGTGAAAAGACGTGAAGAGAGGTTGGCTAATAGTGGACGTAGAATGACTGATATTATTTTTGCATATACACTGGCGAGCTAAGAATGCATTTCTGATATATTAGCGCCTGATGAAATTTGCTTCGAGACTTCTTCGGAGGGAAATAAAAGCGGCATGCATTACGCACCTGTTTTCAGACCTGAAGTTGATCATCATCATCATCATAATCAGCCTGACTACGCCAACTGCAGGGCAAAGGCCTCTCCCATCTCTCTAAATTAACCCTGTTCTTTGCCAGTTGCGGTTATCGTATGCCCGAACATCTTAATCTCATCCGCCCACCTAACTTTCTGCCGCCCCCTCCTATGCTTGCCTTCGCTTGAAATACACTCCGTCACCCTTAAGGACCAGCGGCTATCTTGCCTTCGCATTACATGCCCTGCCCTAAGACCATTTCTTGCTCTTGATTACAACTAGGATCTCATTAACCCGCGTTTGTTCCCTCACCCACTGCGCCCGCTTCCGATCTCTTAACGTTACACCTATCATTTTTCTTTCCGTAGCTCGCTGCGTTGGCCTTACCTTAAGCTGAACCTTCTTTGTCAGCCTCCACGTTTCTGCTCCATCGGTTAGTACCGGTAACATACAGCTGTTGTATACTTTTCTCTTGAGGGATATTGTTAAACTGCCATTCATGACCTGAGAGAACCTGCCATATGCGCTCCACACCATTCTTATTCTTCTAGTTTTTTTCCCTCTCATGATCCGGATCAGCTGTCACTACTTCCCCCAGTAGACATATTCGCTTACTACTTCCAGCACCTCGCTACCAACTGCCAACTGCTGTGCCCTCGATAGGCTGCTGAACATTAGTTTGGTTTTCTGCATGTTAACTTCGAGCCCCACCGTTCTGCTGTGCCTGTCTAGCTCATTCATCATGCTTTGAGGTTCATGTACTGAGTGACTCAGGTATTCTCCATTAACTCTTATCCCCAACTCTTCCCATTCCAGGCCCCGGAATACCTCCTATAAGCAGGCGGTGAATAGCATTGGCGAGATTGTGTCTCGATGCCTGACACCTTTCCGCATTAGAATTTTATTAGTGACTTTATGAAGGACTATAGTAGCTGTGCAATCGCTATAAATATCTTCCAATATTTTCACATAACACTCTTCTACAACGTGATTCCGCAATGCCTGCATGAAAGCTGAGGTTTACACTGAGTCAAATGCTTTCTCGTAATCAATGAAGGCTATATATAGGGGTTGGTTATATCCTGCGCATTTCGCTATCAATTGATTGATTGATATCACCTGATTGATTCACACTATCAATCAGGTGATAGAGAAATGCGCAGAATATAACCAACCCCTATATATAGCCTTCATTGATTACGAGAAAGCATTTGACTCAGTGGAAACCTCAGCTGTCATGCAGGCATTGCGGAATCAGGGTGTAGAAGAGTGCTATGTGAAAATATTGGAAGATATCTATAACGATTGCACAGCTACTATAGTTCTCCATAAAGTCAGCAATAAAATTCCAATACGGAAAGGTGTCAGGCAGGGAGACACGATCTCGCCAATGCTCTTCACTGCCTGCTTACAGGAGGTATTCCGGGGACTGGAATGGGAACAGTTGGGGATAAGAGTTAACGGAGAATACCTGAGTAATTTGCGATTCGCTGATGACATTGCCTTGCTAAGCCACTCAGGACAAGAACTGCAAAGCATGATCAATCAGTTAGACAGGCAGAGCAGAACGGTGCGGCTAAGAATTAACATGCAGAAAACCAAAGTAATGTTCAACAGCCTAGCAAGGGAACAGCAGTTCGCCATTGGTAGCGAGGTACTGGAAGTAGTAAGAGAATATGTCTACTTAGGGCAGGTAGTGACCGCAGATCCGGATCATGAGAGGGAAATAACTAGAAGAATAAGAATGGGGTGGAGCGCATATGGCAGGTTCTCTCAGATCATGAATGGTAGCTTACCAATATCCCTGAAGAGAAAAGTTTACAACAGCTGTATCCTACCGGTACTCACCTATGGGGCAGAAACGTGGAGGCTAACAAAGAGGGTTCAGCTTAAGTTAAGAACAACGCAGCGAGCTATGGAAAGGAAAATGATAGGTGTAACGTTAAGAGATCGAAAGCGGGCGGAGTGGGTGAGGGAACAAACGCGGGTTAATGACATCTTAGTTGTAATCAAGAGGAAGAAATGGGCTTGGGCAGGGCATGTAATGCGAAGGCAAGATAACTGCTGGTCCGTAAGGGTAACGGAGTGGATTCGAAGAGAAAGCAAACGTAGCAGGGGACGGCAGAAAGTTAGGTGGGCGGATGAGATTAAGAAGTTTGCGAGGATACAGTGGCGGCAACTGACAAAGGACAGGGTTAATTGGAGAGACATGGGAGAGGCCTTTGCCCTGCAGTGGGTGTAGTCAGGCTGATGATGATGATGATGAGTGTGAATATGGTCCATTGTCGATTATATTTTACCAAAGCCTGCCTGATCACCTGGTTGATTGAAGTCCACCGGTGTCCTGACTCTATTAGCGATTAACTTAGTAAATACCTTGTAGGCAACGGGCAGTAATCTGATCGGTATGTAATTCTTGAAGTCGTTGACGTCTCCTTTGTTATGAATTCAGGTAATGTTAGCGTTCCTCGAAGCTTCTGGTACTATCAAGGTCACAAGAGAATGCGTATACTAGGTGGCTAGTTTTTCTAGCACCATCTCTCCTCCATCCTTCAACAAATCTGTTGTTATGTGAACCTCACCAGCCGCTTTTCAATTTTTTTTTTAAGATAAGATAAGAATTTATTGAGTACAAATCGGTTACATAAATTCAGTATACAGGCGAGGGTCCCAAAGTCAAGCGACTGTCACGGGACCCCCGGTAGATTAATACGAACTTGATTAAAAAACAAGCAGCATCACAGACAGGTACAATTAGCAGTAAGAACAATGGTATTTTAAATAAGTAACATTTATATAATGAGAATGAAATAGATTAGCAGGGCAAAAACAAACAGACAAGCAAAACCAGAAATAACAACCCACTATAAATAATATTGAACAAAAATACAGCGTTGTGAAAAGACATATAA
Source organism: Amblyomma mixtum (assembly GCF_055824585.1). Lineage (NCBI taxonomy): Eukaryota > Metazoa > Arthropoda > Arachnida > Ixodida > Ixodidae > Amblyomma > Amblyomma mixtum. Next base: position 90,411,739 of record NC_143013.1, read on the forward strand.
AGAAACAATTGAGAATACAAGGATACAGTTGTCAAGAAACAAAAATAAACAAAGTAGAAATTTCTAGCAAATAATTAAGTACAAGAATTTTCTAAGGAGAATAGAAGCAGTTCACTCCACATTTTGCTGCAAAAGAAAACTTTTTAAATACGATTTAAACATAGACAAAGACATAAGCGATTTTAAACTCGGGGGTAAATTATTCCACAGGGAAATGCATGAGAAATGAGAATGACGTTTTCCATAATTAGTAAAAACTTGGGGAAGCAAAAAATTTTTTTGAGCCGCAAATCTCGTAGGGTTACAATTTTTCAAAAAACATTTGTCGATAAATTCAAAAGAAAGTGCATTGTTCATTAATCTAAAAAACATGATGGCTAGGTTGTAATCAAATAAATTTCTAACGGATAAGATATTATATTGACGAAGCAAAGGGATAGCAGTAACAAGGTATGAACTGCGGGTAATGATACGAATAGCCTGATTTTGAATGTGCTGGATAGAGTGTAAATGACAGTTGTAAGTGTTCCCCCATACTACAATGCCGTAATTAATGTGAGCGTGAATAAAAGCAAAGTAAAGTGATAAGAGTGCTGATTTTGCATTGCTCCTAAGGCTTTCTTTACTTCCTCCTTCGTTACTGGCGGGATGTCGCATTGCTGTGCTCTGCTGCTTCTCCCAGTAACTTGATGATTACACTCGCTACCGTATAGATTTGTGCAGAACTCTTCGGCTACTCTCACTATCATATTGCTAATGACTTTGCCCTCATTGTCTCTTCCGCTGCCTTCCGACGTTGCCCTCTTCGTCTATGCCCAGTTTTCTCTTGACTGCTTTTAGGCTACCTCTGTTCATTAGAGCATGCTCAATTTTCTCCATGTTAAACTTTCTTATGTCGGCTACCTTGCGCTTATTTATTAACTTCGATAGCTCTGCTAGTTCCATCCTGTCTGTGGAGTTAGATGTCTTCATGCTTTGGCGTTTCTTAATGAGATCTTTAGTCTCCTGAGACAGCTTGCCGGTATCCTGTGGAACCATACTACAACCTAATTCGGTGGCACACTTTGTAACGATAGCTGTGAGATTATCATTCATTGTGTCAACAGTACGGTCGTCGTCTTCAGTAAAAGCGGAAAATCTGTTCCGCAGCGACATTTTGAATTCTTCTACCTTCCCTCTTAACGCTAACTCATTAATATCCTTCCGCTTAACTAGTTTCCACCGTTCCCTCTTCAAACCAAAGCTAATACGAGACCTGCCCATTCTGTGCTCGCTACAATGGACCTCTCCGAGGCCCTGCACATCCTGTACGATGCCAGGCTGAGCGCACAGTATGAAGTATATTTCATTTTTAGTCTCACCGTTGGGGCTCTTCCACGTCCACTTCCTGTTTGCTCGTTTGCGGAAGAAGGTATTCATGATCCGTAAATAATTTCTATCTGCGAACTCTATTAATAAGTCTCCCCTGTTATTCCTAAAACCTACGCCATAGTCACCTACCGCCTGGTCTTCAGCCTGCTTTTTACCTGCCATCGCATTAAAGTCGCCCGTCAGTGGGGTTTGCTTACGATTATTCAAAAACCACTCTTGCAAGCCATCGCGTCGCGCTTGTAGTACGTTGCATTGTGAAAACCACACACCAGAATAAGATACGGGTTGTTTATTTTTATCTTGATCATGTTTCTTGTCATGAAAATTATTTCAGCACAAATTCTTCATCTTTATCGGCTGAAGTGTCAGTACTTCAGAGGCCTATATTTTAGTTTGTTATAGCAGCTGCTGCCAAGAGTTGTTGCTTTTGTACAGTTATATATTTTGCACCTCCATCTTGGCCTCTCTTAGCCCTCAAATAATCCTTCATCCATCCGTCTGCATTACTAGAAGAATGAAGAATATAAAACCAAAGACAAAATTTAAGGTATGAGTGGGATTCACTTCCCGTTTTTCTGGCGGAGAGCCGGAAACTTTCATCAGCAGCGACTCTTCCGTCATCGAGCGTGTTGCTGAATGGCAAGGATTAGCGCAAAAAGTTTCGCACGCACGTGAACAATTTGCAATATGTTGCGGAATAAATCTTAAATCAATTGCAAAACAGAACACATCCAGGTAAAAAGCCTTTAGAATACAGCATACATGCTGTCTGATCATACGCTCTACTAAAATGACCCATAATTTGGCTGATATGGATTTTGATAAAACTGATCCATAGTGCTGATTGATCACACGAGTTTTTTTATTGGCTACGGATTCAAATAAGAATGAATATGAGTGATAGCTAGTCAACATATTGCAGAGTAACCATTCTCTTCTATAATAAGTCAACTATATCGCTTCAGCCATATCCACAGCACGATATCTCACAGCAACCTGAGAAGAAGCAACCTCACTTCTTTGCGATAGATAAACCGATGCTCATTTGTTCCTGCAACGCGGCAAATCTACAACAGGATCGAAGTCACAGAGGACAGAAATCTCGCACAAATTTCCCCAGAGGTACCAATTTACCGAAGACACAAAACTGCTATTTTCCTCTAAAGAAGTTTTCACGAGCAAAACTGGCACACTCCTTACATCATGGAGCTTGAATGCTTTGAGTTGGGAGTAGACCACAACTCAAAATGTGGGTACCATGGAATCCTACAGCTGCCGTCGACGAGATCTACTTCATGGTGCCCCAACAGACAGTTTAGAAAAATGCAAAAATAGGCTCTTCGTTGTGCTAAAACTGTATAGTTACTGTCGGAAGGCATGGCTCATAACATTCCTGATTCTACTTTCAGCGGCGTGCAACAATTGTGGCGCAAGCTTCTGTTTCCAGCATATAGTTACATAGAAAAAAGCGCCCGCATCGTTTGATCGAAAAGCCTCTTTGAAAGCCACTATAGTGTTTCCAATAAAAACGCGCCGAAATCAACCGCCTCGAATATTATTTTTAATTGATGCCAAAAAATTGGGCACTTTGTGTTAAGTAGTCTGTCCCTGATTTTTTTTCGTTGCCTGCGATATATTTACATTTGTCGTTAGAAAAAGTATTGGGAAATAAGCTTTGTCCTGTCGCGAGGAGGCGGCGTTTCACATTTTGTGTAGAGCGGAACAGCAACCAAGTAAAAACAGTGCAAAAACACGCAGGACCAAAAAAAAAACTGGATAGTAGATTGAAAAGTAAAGTGTTTAAGTCTATCCCCTAAGCGGCATAATTAAGAAACTTCTTTAGCTTTTGTGCAAGCTTTATAGATTTCCTTTGTAACCGTCTGTCTGCGCTTGGGTGAATGCTTATGAGTAAGTGATGTTTTTTGTAAGTGTTTGCGCATGTTTTACGTGCCCGTATCCGCATGTTGCATTTACTCTGGGTACAAGGGCAAAAAGACACGACGTGAAATGCTCACTCCAGCATACAGGACAGCCGCGCATGCCTGAGGTAAATACGTGTGGTTCTACTTTCAAACGGAGGTGGAAGCAACGGGATGATTTTTCTGTAGAACGCCGGTGTTGGCAATATTGGACGGAGTTTTTGCAGCACCAGAAGGACGAAATGATTACTGAATGATTAGACTCTATGTGACTGGTAGAGGCGAAGAGAAATTTGCTGTTCTGATTGATTTCTAGCAGGATTTAGTAGAGAGGCTCACTGAGAGCTATAAAAAATGACAGTTGCCGGCTGTTTGATTATATAAAACAATGCCTGCTGTAGCAATAATGCACGACTTGCGTACGATAAAACGCCTTTGACATCCCCACAAGCTTCTACTATCTTGACGAAGGGACGGTAGAGCAATATGCATCAAACGGACTTCTAAGAGCCTCTTATACGTACGCGGTCCGAAAGCAAGTAAAACCTTCCGACCTATAACGCACGGTACTGTAAGAATGCATTATTGTAATAATGTACTGCAAACGCAACATGACTAAACCTGTAATTTTTTATTTCGTGATTTTCTTGCCCTCAGTTTTTCATTCACGTTTGCAACTGCTTCTGAGCACTAGCTTTTTTTATTTTTTTACTTGATCACATTTGCTACCTTGACCCTGGTGCCGTTTCTGCCACAAAATTGCCCACGCACCTTTTCATTTCTCAGCATGTGTTTAAAAAATATTGGCTATTTAGTTACAGCCGCGGTTTTGTCCGTTAAATTTAATTTTCCTGGGATCAGTTTTGGACTCCACTAGAACAAATTTTCGTAGCAAAATTGTAACGAAACCGTTAGTCGTACAACGTTCGCGGTGGTCTCATACGCGCGTTAGTGTGTGGGTGATGTGTGTAAGGGTGGTTGTCAATGCACCTAGGGACAGTAATCTTTTCACATTCCTGCACATAGCAGTCCTAAGTGTCTGTGCGGAATTTTTATTCCAAGTTTGATTATTTCCTTCTGATGGTTCTTTCAACGACAATATCAGTAACAAAGACATAGACCAGTACCCTAGAAGGGACCAACCTGAAATGGTGGCCTTGATCTTGCTAGATAGATGTTCAAGGCCACTCTTGTTAGTGCTATGCTCATTGAGCACCGCAGCAACCACAGCGACTTCGCCGTATTCCTCATGAGGTACGCCCACAACTGCTACTTCGGATATGTGATCTGAGTGCGCTTGGAGAATCCATTCTTCAACCTTTGCGGGAATAACCGGCACGTCCATGCACTTAAACATTTCCTTCAGGCGATGCACGATGTGTACGCGGCCATCTTCGTCGTAGTATCCTGCGTCTCCTGCGTTCATTTATTGCATAAGCTTAAGAAACGAACGTTACCATCGAAGACTTGCATCCTAGTGACATCGTTCTCAGTAGCCGAGAAGCTGAAAGCAAATTGTCGAATATTCGCGAAGAAAAGCGACAGAAATACCTTGTCTTCTATTTCCGCCGCGAGCTTGAGTTCACTACTACGTGTCATGTTGTTTTCTGCAGCTGAAGGTGAGGCCTGGAAAAACTAAGCGCAAGATAAAAATGCGATATTGAGCGCCACCCTCGCCGGCGTCCTCTTTTTGAAAATTTTTGAGTTGGTGTTCACAAATAATGTTTATCCACGTTAATTAGATATCGTAGTAATTACTCCAAAAGAAATAAGAACTGTGGCATTCTTGTAGCACCTTCGCTCATAGAGTAAAATATTCCCAAGAAATTGCTCCCACAAAGCAACTACAACTGGAATTGGCAATAAGTTGTCCAGAGACAACAAATCAACATCCGGTACTCTGAAAAGGCATCAGTTATACACAAGCGAAACTGTAGCATTTTAGTATAAGGAGGATGGAATAATGGCTAAACCTTTCACCAGAAAACGACATCCTCGTTCGTAGTGCCCTACCGGCATCCCCCACCACTTCGCCCCTACCCAATGTAGGGGTGTACGTGACGTTGCCACTACAGGTGGCGAACACAGCGACTGGCTTTCCCCCTTCAACTGAATTATAGAAGTTCATGCTGCCAACAAGAACAATTAGACCCTCACGACTTCTAACTTTCAAGAGGAATTTTTAACAGAGAGCCTCATTGGCTTTAAAGAAGTGAATATATCTCTTTGACCGGAACGATGTGCTGGGGGCATTGGTGGGCACGGCCATTGGTGGGCGGCATTGGTGGGCGCGGCATTGGCGGGTGGCCAAGTTCCGTCGCTGTGCTGCCCCTCTACCCGCTGACGCTTCCGCTCATGTGTGTGCCCAGCCCTGGTGCGTTCATTGCCAAGTAAACACCCACCCCTCCCTCGACCCCACTTGCCCCTTCCTCCTTGCTAAACAACGCGAGTGTGCCAAAGCTGCGTACCTCCGACGCCTAGCTTTGCGCCGGGCCACTCAACCCACCCCTCCTTCTCCTCCTCCTCCTCCTCTAATCATGAACCTCCATCAGCTCCGATCACGTCACCACCGGGCTCCTACGCCGCCATATTTAAAGGATCCTCGGTTCCAGCGTCCCTTTCTTCCCCTACACCACCCTCTCCATCCCTGACTGACGAGAGCCGCTCGTTCGACCTCCGGCTCGCTATGCTCGAACGCCAGCAGCGAGAGCAGCAGCGCATTTGCCACGACCTACAAAAGCAGATCCATGCCTTGACCCAAACCCTCCAGACAACCACTGCCTCTTTTACCTCCCAGCTTACAAAGCTAAATGAGCACCTTGCCACGTTCACCACTCCCTCCTCCACCGCCGAGGTCCCCCCTTTGGCTGATCTTGTCGAAACCACCACACAGGCACACCACACTCGCTTGGTTCAGCTAGAGACATCGGTTCTCCAGATTCTTACCACCCTCCAAGCACAATCAAAGCAATTGGAATCCTTCACTACTACGCTCCATCCCTGCATGAGTCACTGCCCCCGGCCAAAAAGAAGGAACGCGTGCCCTCACGAGCCCCTACCTCTACACCATCATAGTGGCTTTTGGCGAGGACCTCGACATTGTGCAGTGGAACTGCCGAAATCTGCGCCATAATAAGACCCCCCTCCACCAATATCTCCTCACCCGCCCATCCCTGCCCCATTTTCTCCTCCAAGAGACTCGGACGGCCCGCACTGTCCCAGGCTACCGCGCCTACCATGTCATTACGTCCACACCACTTGCGTCTATTTATGTACGCAGCGACGTGCTCGTGGAGCCACTTGACATCCCCTCCACCCTCCTTAAATATTTAGTTCGTGTGGTCTATTACCACCCTTCATCCCGCATCTCACTCGCCCTTTTGTCTTTCCGCAACCCCACTCTCACCTCCCCTTTATTCTCTGCCCTGGGCAAGTTCCTTCACTCTCTTCCTTCTAACTCCCATCTCCTCTTTTGTGGGGACTTCAATGCCCCTCATACATTCTGGGGCTACCCTCAAACCCGACCGCCTTCTCCACTGTCTGGCCCATGAACTTCACCTCACCCTTCTTAATACTCCTGGCTGCCCTACTCGAGCGGGCACTGCCTCACAGCGCCCAACGACACCTGACCTCACTTTCTCTCGGAATTCACTTTCCTTTCACTGGCAGGTGACCGCCGAAACTCTTCTCAGTGACCACTTTCTCGTGGATATTCACACCTCTCTTTCCCACATCCCTCGATGTCATCCGGTCATTCACACTGACTGGCACGCCTTCCGCACTAATCTCGCCTCCGACTTCTTTCAGTCCTACGACGACTGCACTTCGCGCATCACTGCAGCGCTCACGTCCAGTAGCCGTCGCATTCGCACTCGTCACACAGTCCCAGACCCAGATCCTCATCTTCTCCGTTTATGGCGTCGCCGTAAACGTCTTCAACGCTGCTTTCGCTCCCAACCCCACAATGCCCAACTATCCTCCCGGATCACTGTTCTGCGGGCCGAGTTCGTCACCCACGGCGCCTCACTCGAGCACTCTCGTTGGAGTGCTCTTTGTGACCGTCTTGACTCTGTTTTGCATTCGCGATCCACATGGTCTCTCTTCAAATCCCTCCTTGGCGCTAAGCCTGCCCTTGCTCCCACTCTAGCTAAAGCCCTGCCTCAGACTCTGATGTTTTTAATCACCTCGCCTCTCTCTACCTTCCTCCCCTGTGGCACCCTCCTACCCGATGTACTCGGGCGGACCCAACCCCAATCTGGACCACTCCTTCACTCTCCGAGAGCTCGAATCGGCTCTGGCTGTTAATGCTACACGCTCGGCTCCTGGTGAGGATGCCATTACATACACCACACTTCGCAACCTTCCTGACTGCGCCAAAGAATTCCTCCTTCAAACCTACAATGAGGCCTGGAACAGCGGCTGCATGCCGAGCTCCTGGACCTCCTCCCTCATTTCTATGATTCCAAAGCCGGGCCAACCTCCCTCTCTCTCTAACCTCCGTCCAATCTCCCTGAAATCGTGTGTTGGTAAGACCCTTGAGCGAATGGCTTTGACTCGCCTGTCTAATTTTCTCGAGGCGAGGGAGTTGGTCCCCCATTCTCTCTTCGGCTTCCGACACCGCGTCTGTGCACAGGACATGTTTCTGATTCTCCAGCACCCCTTTCTGTCACCTACCCCCACTCAAATTCACGCACTTGTGACCGTCGATGTTCGCAAGGCCTTCGACAGTGTGTGGCACGACCACATCATTTCCCAACTCGACTCCCTAGACTGTGGCTCCCGCATGTACTGTTATATCCCCTCATTCCACTCTAAACATGTCGCTCGCTTTCGAGTCGACACCTATCTGTCCGATTCCCACAACCTCACCCGAGGCACTCCTCAAGGTGCTGTTTTCTATCCTACCCTTTTCAATCTTGCTATGGCCCCTCTCGCCTCCCAGCTAGCTGAAATTCCCGACCTGCATCATATATTTTACGCCGATGACATCACTCTCTGGTGTTCGTCTGGCTCTCCCGGTCACGTACAGGACACCCTGCCACGTGGCCTAGATCTCATCGACTCCTTTCTCACCACTGCTGGCCTCCGTCCTGCTCCTGAAAAATCCGAGCTCCTTCTTCTCAACCATTCCTCCTACCAGCGCTCACACAACCACTCCGTCTCTCTCCACCTTCCTGGCTCTCCCATTCCTGTCGTCACGCAGTGCAAAGTTCTTGGCTTTCTTTTGCATGCAGCCAAGAACGTGCAAGCCCTCCACCACGCAGGCACCACCTGCCACTCCGTAACTCACCTCCTGCGGCGCGTGGTCACTCGGCGCTCAGGTCCCCACGAGGCTCATGCGTGCCGAGTTGCCCACGCGCTGGCCCTCAACAAGGTCTTGTACTTTGCACCCTACGCTTCCTTCACTCAGACTCAACTTAACGCTCTCGAGACTGCCCTTGTGGGCCTCTACAAGGCAGTTCTCAACCTCCCTATAACTACCTCTACCCCTAAGCTCTTTGCCACAGGCCTCCTCCATCCTCTTCGTTCTCTTCTCAGTCTCCATCGTGACTCGCAGCTTGACCGGCTTTCCCTTACCCGTCAGGGTCAGTGGTTATTGACTCAAGCGGGTATCTCGCCCATTCCAATCTCCCCGTTTACCTCTCCTATTCCCACCTCTGCTCCCAATCTTCGTATCCTTCCCCTCCCGACCAACATGTCCCCCGTCCTGCACGCCGGCCGTCGTCATGCAGCCGCGCAGCACTTTTCCCCTCTCTTTGATATCCAGGGTGTAGCCTACACGGATTCCTCTTACGTGGCTCCTCGAGGTTCCTGCGGCTACGCCCTGTACCATCCACACCTTCCTGCTCCTGAAACCCACACCAGCGGGCCGTGTCTACACCCTCCAGACGCATTGTCCCTCGAGGTCCTCGCCATTGCGCATGCCCTCCAGTCATTTGCCCTCCTTCCCTCTCTCCAAGAGCACACAGACTATTCATACTCTCAAGCCGCTATACACCACATACAGAAACGCACCCTGACCCCTTCTCTTCAACAGGAGGTCGAACGAGCGGTCTCCGCAATGCAGCCTTCCATCGTTTTCCTCCGCTGGGTCCCTGGACATTCAGGGATTGACGGCAATGAGCTGGCCCATCAGCTCGCCCGCGACACACTTTTCCGGGCACCGTTGATCCCCTGGCCCAAGCAAGCCCTTGGAGGACGGTGGGAGATTCACCCTTCGCAGCACCATAAAAGAGGTCTACCTCGCCCTCCGCCTAGACAAACGCCTTTACCCTCCCCCTCATCCACCGTTCACGGTGCCGGAGGCTCGCCTTCTTCCGCACATCCAAATGAATGCAGTTATCACCCCGTCTCGCCTCTTTCTCTATCGCTATCGATCGGACCCTTCCTGTCCCAACTGCCCCTGTATCTATGCGGACCTGGCCCATTGCCTCTTCTATTGCCCGGCTGCTCAGCAGTCGGGTTCCTACCTGCCACCTCCTTTATCCATCACCACCTGGCTCGACGGGCTTGGCGCTGAAGGGGAGGAAGAACTGCGACTTCTGGTCGCCCAGGCGGTGGACATGCTCGGCCTGTAAATTATGGCCGAATAAAGGTCTTGTACTACTACTACTATCTCTTTGAGGACAATGTCGCTGCTGTGATGGTGCTTTTCTCCCGAGAAAAAGCTTACTTTGGTTCTCAATAGAGCCTTCTTGAGTGGGGTATAAGCTGTAGACGGCTGCATGTCTGGTGCCGAGCTGATCGCATTCCCAAATGAACAGCCATGTCCGGTATGGCACCACTATTCCCTATTCCACTAAAACTTGTTGCTCTGCCACATGAGGTTTTCAAGGGGCTTTTGAAGAACAAAAAACGATGTGGTTCACCTCCTGTTTACAGGAGGTGGGAAGAATTGAGGGTAAATGCCAGCGGAGAATACCTAAATAAACTCCGATACCAGTCCAGCTTTCTTGGACAAAAATTTTAAATATTAGGATGTCGTAAGTAACGGCTAGGGTAATATTGAAAGTAATGTTCTATTCTTCTGATGTGGAGAGAAATCTTAATTTTAAAAATGTTTCCAACCGTCGTATCGAACAGTTAAGTCTGCCATAGAAAACTAATGGGGAACGCTTTTCCAATAGAGAATTGGTTAATAGAAACAAAATTGAAGTCGGCCGTCGGGTGACCTCAGGATGCCGTGATTTTAATATGAAACCTTACATATAAGAAAACATTGCGTTCATAAACGGCTTCGCGATGAAAAATGCTTTTGCCCAGAATTGCTGGGCATGAATGATACTGCCTTGCTAAGCCACACAGGAGATGATCTGCAAAGCATGATCGATGAGTTAGACAGGCACAGCAGAAGGGTGGGTCTAAAAATTAACATACAGAAAACCAAAGCAATGCTCAATAGTCAAGCAAGGGACCAGCAATTGACAGTTGCTAACGAGGTGTCCGAAAAGGTAAGGTAATACGTCTACTTAGGGCAGGTAGTCAACGCTGATCTGGATCATGAGAGGGAAATAAGTAGAAGAATAAGAATGGGATGGAGCACATATGGCAGGTTCTTGCAGGTCATAAATGTTAATTTAACCATATCCTTCAACAGACTAATATACAACACTTGTATCTTACCGGTACTTGCCTATGAAGCAGTAACGTGGAGGCTAACGAAAAGCGTTAAGCTTAAATTAAGGACAACGCAGCGAGGTATGAAAAAAAATTGTAGCTGTAAAGTTAAATGACCAAAAGTGAGTGGAGTGGGGGAGAGAACAAACGCGAGTTAATCACATCCTAGTCTAAATCAGGAGGAAGAAGTGGGCTTGGACAGGGCAGCATGACCGCTGGTCGTTAAGGGTAACGGAGTGGATTCCAAGAGAAGGTAGCCGTAGCAGGAGGCGGCAGAAAGTTAGGTGGGCGGTTGAGATTAAGAAGTTCGCCGGGATACTGTGAGAGCAGCCGACAAAGGACAAAGTCAATTGGGGGAACATGCGAGAGACTTTCGTTCTGCAGTGGGCAGTCAGGCTAATGATTATGATGATAACGAATGCCAAGATAATGACATAGACTAAAAGCGTCATCACTTGCATTTCACTTGTGTGCATTTCACAGAAACACTTGTGTACACTCCTTCCTATCTGACTGCTTCGTTTCCCGGGGTAAATATGTTTCTGTCAGCGGGGGTAGACCGCACGTTCACATGAAACACAACAAATTAAAAAGCCCTGGTGATCTCAAGGCACCAAATGTCGAAATATTAGCCACATCTGTTGATATCGATTGTAAACAAATGAACGGGTCCTCCCCCACTGTGGCAGAGCCCAATAGAAGACCTGAGCCGGTGCAAAATTGCGAGCAAACTGCCGGTGGGGCGCTACGGCAGCAGTAGATCTGCATGCGTGTGAATAAACATAGTGGCTTTTGGAACATAGACCAACTACCTTTCTCAGAATGTGCTGTATACATTATATCGCACATTGCGGATTGCTGCTGTGCTCCGCATATACCACGTTGTACAAGTCTTCCTGTCAAAAGTACCTTGTGCAAAAAATAGCTACACCAAAATATATATTCCATACGGACTATGAATGAAGCGTCGGAAGGGGCGTGGCGCAGATTAAGAAGATAGCGCTTGCCTTATTGATAATGGCCTCTCAGTTCTTAAAGAAAGTTTCGACGTTGGTCTGAGCAGAAACAATGTGGGAACACGGTGCAAGTCGACGGAGTCAATACTTAATTTTCCGTTGGATATCTGAAAAGCCCAAATTACAGCATCCAATATAGCCTTCTTTGGCAATCATCCCCTTGATCGCTGCGACGCAGACACAAAACTGTTGCCTTACAACGATGCATACCGCACCTGACTTGCACCAGCCGTCTTGGTCAATCATCTCGGCAGTTTCCTTCGGTCTCTTGTAGTATTCCTTGATCATGATAGGTGTGCGAAAGCATATCTCGCCGGTTTCGTTGGACCCCAGTTTTTGCCGTGTCACTATATCAACAACCTGCAAGAAAGTTTGGTTTTAGTAGCGGTGCATTATAACTCCGTCATTACTGGTCAGATCGATACACTGTTTGGGACACAGTGAAGTAGTTTCACTTCAATGTGCCAAAAATATGCAGTTTCAGGCCCTAATTCCTTAGGAAATGATTCTTACGTTTTCTGGTCTCTCTACTCCGCTGCATTCTTAAGGAACATCTGCTGTGAGAAAACCATGACGAAGAAGACAAGGAAAAAATATGTCTGGGAATCAAAACACAATAGATTATGCTATAAAACGCAGAGTGTAGTTACAGCGACAATAGAGACAGAAGCCTGCACCTTGTAAAGTTTGGACGGGTCTTCTTGGTATCTCTTTTCTGACGTAACCAAAATTACAACAGTGAGTCTGATGATGACAAAACAAGCTGTTCTCAGATACATTGCCACACTATTCTGCCTCGCCCAAAACACCGTGAAGAAACGATGACCGTAATCATAAATTGTGTCCATGATGCTAGTTGAAGAAAGGTATTGCGGGCGAAGTAACTTTGTTGTAGTTTCTTTAGTTGCTTAACTAAGAAGTCTTCGAGCTGGAACTATGTAGTTTTGCATATATTCTTTTTATAGGAGCAATGTTTATAGCAGCAATTAGTTGTAATTATTACATTACCTGAGGAGCTGCGTTCTCCTCTATTGTTTTTGTAAATTTTATTATTTGTGCTCCATTTCATTTTCTGGTCACTGACGTACTTTGAATTACCAATACCTCCTGCATATATAATAACAGGTTGTCAGTCGAGTGCATCGCAATGAGATGCACAATCACTTACCTAGGTTTGAAATAATAACCACTACAGGCGTTAAAATTCAGCCATAGGTATACCTCGCTTTCACTTAATTGACTGGTCAAGGGCATTGCCGAGTACTACTGCAGCAGTCCTACAGCAGACATGCAGGTATTGCAGAGTCACTTGTGTAGAAGTCATATTTTAGCTCTGCTCAAAAGTTACCTATCAAAAAGATTTCAATATATCGACATCAACGGGTTCACTTCTCACAGAAAGCACATAATTTTGAGGAGTGTGTAATGAAGTGACTCGCACAAACAATGTGGACGGCCACATTAAGCCTTAACGACCACGTTAACGTGGCTGCTTAACGTGGCTTAACGGCCACGTTAAGCAGCTCCTTCGAGCGGAGCTGCTTAACAGACCAGCGCTCTTGAGCGCAAAACCCGAACTTCGTCAGCTTCGTGTTTCTTCTTCTTTCTCTCCTTCATCGGCGCTAGCTACTGGGGCATCAAACCCCAACTCTCTTTCTTACAATGCCCCCCGGGTGAAGAGGCGCCATACTGGCGGCCTAAGGGCACGAGACGAGAGCTGAGTCGTAGCAGGGGTTCAGGCGGTCCAAGTGCACATTTTCACGGCCGCGGTGGCGCTGATCACACGAAGGCGTGATGGGCTCGATCGGATAATTAACTGGGGATGTCTGCTGAACAACGCGATAGGGGCCCTGGTATTTTCTCAGCAGTTTTGTAGACTGCCCTGAGGTGGTGGAGAGCACCCAAAGCCAAACCAAGGAATCAGCACGATAGGACGGCGGCAGATTGGGAGAAGCGCTCGGGCGGTTTTTTGACGGTGCTGGTCGTGCGAAGTAAAGGAACGGGCTAGTTGACAGCATTCTTCGGCATGCGCGGAGGCTTGAGAGGCGGTTGCAAAATCCGACGAATCGGTGCACTAAGGGAGTATGGTGGGGCAGTAAGGGAGTAAGGCTCGCGTCCGTAGAGAAGAACATACGGGGAAAAACCAGCAGTGATTTGTGTTGCAGAGTTGCGAGCGTTGGTAACGAGAGGTAGAACGCGGTCCCAGTCGGAGTAATTGGCAGAAAAATACTTGGCCATCATGACGCCGACAGTCCGGTTAAAGCGCTCGGTCAAGCCGTTCGTGTGCGGGGGGTACGAAGACGTCGTGAGGTGAACGATATGACACTCCTGAAGAAGGGCTTCCACAACGCCGGACAAGACGCTACCCCGATCGCTGAGCAATTACTGAGGCGCACTGTGACGAAGAATGGTGTTCTGAAGTATGAAACCGGCTACATCAGAGGCCGTCGCAGCTGGTAATGGAGCAGTTTCTGCATAGCGCGTGAGGTGATCAATAGCGACGATAATCAAGCGGTGCCCTGCGGAAGTGCTGGCAAGAGGGCCGTAAAGGTCAATTACAACACAGTCGAATGGCCGGGCTGGACAAGGTAAAGGTTGCATAGGTGCAGATGAGTGCGGTGGTGGGTTCGGACATTCCCTGACCCTGACCCTGACATTCCAGGCAAGAGCGTATATGTACTGGCGGACAACACGGTACATGCCCCGCCTATAATACCGAAGGCGCAGGAGGGTAAAAGTTTTCAGCAGACTGGCATGGGTGCATTGCGGGTCATCGTGACAACTAGTACAAATGGCGGAGCGGAGTTGCATTGGAATCACGAGCAACCATTTGCGACCATCGGGGAGGTAGTTCCGACGGTACAGCAGCTGGTCACGCAAGACAAAGTGATGAGCTTGACGACGCAGCGCTCTAAAAGGGGGACGCGCTGAGCGGTTGGCTAAGAAATCCAGAAGAGAAGTAATCCAAGGATCCTTTCGCTGCTCAGAAGCCATATCAGTGGTGCCAAGAGAAGGTGTGAGGCCGGAAATAGATGGTGGGTCAGGATCAGAGGTCACAGGGGAGCGCGAGAGGGCGTCGGCATCGCAGTGTTTACGGCCGGAACGATAAATGACCCGAATGTCGTAATCTTGTAAACGGAGAGCCCAACGAGCGAGGCGGCCAGAAGGATCTTTG
Source organism: Amblyomma mixtum (assembly GCF_055824585.1). Taxonomy (NCBI): domain Eukaryota; kingdom Metazoa; phylum Arthropoda; class Arachnida; order Ixodida; family Ixodidae; genus Amblyomma; species Amblyomma mixtum. The sequence continues at coordinate 90,426,837 of NC_143013.1, forward strand.
AGTGAAGACAGCCAGCAAAGGGCATTGTGATCTGTTATGACACGGAACGGGCGCCCATATGAGTAAGGACGAAATTTTGTGATCGCCAAAATAATCGCTAAACATTCTTTTTCTGAGACTGAATAATTATTCTCCGCTTTTGTGCGTGTACGGCTCGCGTAAGCAACGATGTACTCATTGAAACCAGGTTTCTGCTGAGCAAGAAAGGCACCGAGACCGATGCCACTGGCGTCTGTGTGGAGTTCAGTAGGCGCGGAAGGGTCGAAATGGCGCAAGATATGAGGAGAGGTGAGAAGCTGGCGCAGCATTGCAAAAGCTTCATCGCATGCAGGGGACCAAGCCGACAAGTCGTGGCTGCCAGCGAGAATTTGTGTAAGCGGGGCTGCAATACCGGCAAAAATAGGAGCAAAGTCCAAGAAAGCTTCTGAGTTCTTTCAGGAATGGAGGTTTCGGGAAATCAGCAACTGCGCGGAGCTTGGCAGGGTCCAGTAGTACACCGCCCTTGGACACGACATGGCCCAGGATAGTCAGCTGTCGGGCGCCGAAGCGACACTTTTTCAAGTTCAGCTGCAGGCCAGCGTCACTGAGACAGTGAAGAACACTCTCGAGGCGGAGAAGATGAGACGTAAAATTCTGGGAGAAGATGACAACATCAAACAATTAGCAGAGGCATGTCTTCCATTTAATCCCGCGGAGGATATTGTCTATCATAAGCTCAAAAGTGGCAGGGGCGTTGCAGAGACCGAAGGGCATCACATTAATTTCATACAGCCCATCAGGCGTGATGAAAGCTGTTTTCGTGCGATGGACGTCGGCCATCGGCATCTGCCAGTACCCAGAGCGCACATCTAACGAAGAAAAGTACTCCGCTCCCTGCAGGCAATCCAGCGCGTCATCTATACGAGGCAGGGAGTAGACGTTCATCCGAGTAATTTTGTTTCGCCGACGGTAGTCTACGCAGAATCTATTAATGGAGCCGTCCTTTTTCTTGACGAGCACGACCGGAGAAGCCCACGGGCTGTGAGAGAGCTGGATCACTCCGCGGTGTAGCATGTCGCTCACCTGTTCATCAATGATGCGGCGCTCAGCGGAGGAGACGCGGTGGGGGCGTTGGCGCAGGGGTACCTGGGTGCCAGTGTCAATATTGTGGCGTACCGCTGTTGCACGACCCAACGGTGCTTGGTGGGAGTCGAAGGACGCGCGGAAGCGCTGCAGCAAAGCGATGAGCTGAGTGCGTTGGTGAGGTGGTAGAGCGGCATCGACAGAATGGGAAAACATATCGGGAGAGGATGGGTAGGCGACGTCGACGGGAGGAGTGAGGTCGTTTATCTCATGGGCGTCAGCGTCATCAAGGACAGGAGAAGCGTCGTCGAGATCGATGACATCAATCGAGCCAAGCGATTCTCCCCGAAGTAAAGTGGTGGGGAAAGGCAACGGGTTCGCGACGTATAGGGCGCCACAGCCACCAGAAAGTGTGAGCACGGCATGCGGGAGCATGACAGATTTGCGGTCCGCACAAAGGGGAGAGGGTGAATAAAGGACAGTAGCGTCAGAGAGGTCAGCGGCACAAGAACAGAAGAGAAAGCTGGCACGTCGATGTCGTCAGCGACGAGAATAGGCGCGGCGGTAACAAGGGGGGGGGGGGGGGGGGGGCGTCCAGAAGAGCATAACACAGCGGCAACGAATCAATTTGAGCACGTACACAGTCAATGATGGCGTGATGCGCGGACAGAAAGTCCCACCCGAGGATGATGTCGTAAGAGGAGTGGGAGAGAACGAAGAACTCAATGGTGTAGGAGAGGCCTTGGATGACGAGGCGGGCAGTGCACGCTGCGAGAGGGCGAATGGGGTGAGCGCTGGCGGAACTAAGCGAGAGGTCAGAAAGCGGCATCGTCACTTTTTTTAGTTTGCGGCACAACTTGCGACTAATGATAGAAACGGCAGCACCAGTGTCAATAAGCGCGTTAACAGGAACACCTTCAACGAGCACGTCAATAACGTTCATAGGAGCGGTGATAGGGCTTGAGACAGTCGTTGACGGCACAGTTCTTGCCCCCGGAACTGCGGCGCCTAGTTTTCCGCTTGGAGGGGTGGTGACCGGCGGCGCATAGGAGAGAGCGAACGACGTCGGGGATGCGGTGACCGATGGCTTCGGCTGTAGGAGTCGGAGCGAGACGGCGAGTGATTCTGAGGCGGGAGAGGAGAAAAGACACGCACGGAGGGCAATGAAACGTCGTACGTCGGCGAGCGGTTGTAGTCGTGTGGACCGGATCCGCGCGTGCGGCACCAGCGGGCCACATGACCAGCCAGACCGCAGGCATAGCAAATCGGTCGGTCGTCTGGGCTGCGCCACGTATTCACAGGGCGGGGACCGCTGCGAGGAAGAGGATGGTGAGTGAGTGGCAGTGCAGGAGCGAGCTGCTGCTGAGGGTACACGTTGACAGGTGGCGCATAAGTAGGAACAACCGGCTGAGGTCGTGGGCGGATGACTGCTTAAGCATATGCCAGCGGTGCATGGAAAGGAGGGGGTGGATTAGTGGGCGGCAGGACCTCAGCAACCTGCTCCTGGATGACGCGCTGAATAGCAGGAGACAGCGATGGCGTTGGGGCGAGTTGACAGGTAACCAGCGATAATTGACGGGCGACCTCCTCCCGCAAAAACTGCTTAATGTGCTGAAGAAGGGTCGGCTGATCGTTAGCAGCACCGCCTACCGCTAAGCTCGAAAGGATGTCGTCCGGGCAAATAGTACGCCGGGTGACATGACGCTGTTTGCGGAGCTCGTCGTAGCTCTGACACAAAGAGACGACGTCGGAGACGATTTCAGAATTTTTAGACACCAGCATTTGAAATGCGTCGTCCTCAATCCCTTTCAGAATGTGTCTGATTTTGTCGGCCTCGCTAATATATGGGTTGAGGCGCTTACACAAGTACATGACGTCCTCGCTATGGCTGGTGAAATTCTCGCCGTTCTGCTGGGCACGACTGCGCAACCGTTGTTCGGCACGAAGTTTTCGGGCAGCGGGGCGGCCGAAGACGTCAATCAGGCTGGTTTTGAGAGCCATCCAGATAGTGAAATCCGCTTCGTGGTTGCGGAACCACAAGTTGGCGGCGTCGGTCAAGTAGGAGATGACGTTCATGAGCTTAACGACGTCATTTCATTTGTTGTATGCGCTCACGCGTTCGTAGGAGGCGAGCCAATCTTCGATGTCGGTATCATCCGTGCCGCTAAAGATCGCAGGGTCGCGCTGACGCACGGCACCGGAACAGATGACAGCGATGGGGACAGGCTGGGCAGGTTGGGCCGGTGTGTCGGACGTCGTGGTAGAGCCTAGTAGCCTGGAGATCGTGGCGTAGCTTCAGGGGAAGAGCGGGTAGCACCTCCACCAAGTCTGATGAGGTTACTCGCACAATTAATTTGGATGGCCACAATCTTCATTCGAGTGGAGCTGCTCAACAGACCAGCGTTCTTGGTTGGTTGGTTGGCCTCAAATAAAATGGCACGTACCCACTACGGGGGAGTGGCCGTCTCCAGCGTTCTGGAGCGCAAAACCCGAGCTTCGTCAGCTTCGTCTTTCTTCTTCTTTCTGTCCTTCGTCGGCGCTAGCTACTGGGGCATCAAACCCCAACTCTCTTTCTTACAAGTCCCACAGTGTAGCATTTTGAGCGCTGTCTTAGTTAATTTGTATATTAAGGATATTGTACACATTTGCTCCGATACCAAGTTCCTTATATATGCCGACGACACGAGTGCTTTGTTGTCATCACGTTCTGAAGCTGAAGGAATTACCAAAGCAAATATTTTTCTGCGCAGATTAGACTTTGGGACTTCCAGCAATCATTTAAAAATTAACGCAAACAAAAGAAAGATACTAGTTTTTTGACCAAATGGAAAACAAAACAGATGGCATCAAGGCATTAAGGGTATATTTTACCTAACTTTAGAATGAAATGATTATGTAAACAGTCCAATAAGCAAACTGAGTTGCATAACATGAACTATAAATCGCGACCGCTATGCTCTTCCAAAAAAAGTTACACTAATTGTCCACAACGCTCCCTTTGTCTCCCACCTAAACTATTCTCATTTAGTTTGGGGAACAAAATAAAAACAAATCTCTTGAAGCTTGAAAGTCTGCAGAAAAAAACAGTACGAAGTATTCAAAAAGTTGAATACAGAGCACCGTCTTCACTTGTCTTTGCTTCGATTAATTTATTGAAAGCAAGAAATATATCCGAATACAAATCATGCAGGCAGTACCGTTTAGGTCTCCAACGAGAGAGTTAAGTTTTTACGGAGATGGCAGAATTAATACCTAATTATCCTATCTACAGCATCCGAACTTCAGAACGGTGGAAAGCTCCAAAATGCCGCACTGCCTTTGATCAACAAACACTCCGGTATAATCTTCCGCGATTATTGAATGCTGCAAGAAAATAACGTACGAATGTTTTCATTATGTCTCTCCCAAATATGAACAAATATTTGGCTGCTCATTCTCCCTGTTGTGAATGAACACAAAGCTCCATTTTCATCCTCAGTTACAATACATTTGTTTTATTTTTGAAGAAAAAAAAACGTTTTCCAAGTGTCCAAGAACAGTGCTCTATTGAAACTCTTATTTATTCTTATTCTATTGTCAGATGCCAAACCGTGCTTTTTTGTTTTCTCTTCGCAAAAAAATGCGATATAGTAACTTTGCCTGTTGCCCCCCTCTCGGCTGTGTACTCCTTAAGGGGGCGGAGGATTTCTCAAGCCGCAAATGAACGGCGTTTCCTTCCGCCTCCTATTTTTGTGTGTCTGTCTGTCTGTCTGTGTGTGTGTGCGCGTGTGCTTGCGTGCGTGTGCGCACGCGAAAATACTGGAAGACATCTGTAACGATTGCTGATCTACCATAGCCTTTCATAAACGTTTGGTTTGGTTTGGTTTATTGGGGTTTAACGTCCCAAGGCAACTCACGCTATGAGGGACGCCGTAGTGAAGGGCTCCGGAAATTTCGACCACCTGGGGTTCTTTAACGTGCAATGACATCGCACAGTACACGCGCCTCTAGAATTTCGCTTCCATCGAAATTCGGCCGCCGCGGCCGGGATCGAACCCGCGTCTTTCGGGCCAGTAGCCGAGTGCCATAACCACTGAGCCACCGCGGCGGGGCCTTTCATAAAGTAAGCAATAAAACTCTAGTAAGGAAGGGTGCCAGGCAGGGAGACACGATGCTATTCGCCGCATGTTTACAGGAGATGTTCCGAGGTCTGGATCGGAAACAGTTTGAGATAAGATTTAATACAAAATGCCTAAGTAATTTGCGATTCGCTGATTTCGTTGCCTTGCTAATTAAGTCATCCTGAATATGACCTGAGAAGAATGATCAGTGGAGTTAGACCGGCAAAGCAGAACAGTAGGTCGTAAATTTACATGCACAGAACCAAAGTAATGTTTAACAGTCTCGAAAGAAAAGAGCGGTTCGCAGTTGGTACCGAGGTGCTGAAGTAAGGGATTACGACTACTTAGGAATGGTTGTGACCAGTGATCAGAATTATGGGGGGGAAATAACTAGAAGAATAGCAATGGGGTGGAGCGCATATGGCAGGTTCTCTCAGGTCATGAATGGCAGTTTACCAATATTCGTTAGAAGAAAATATACAACAGCACCGTCTGGGTGGCTTAATGGTTATGGCGCTCGGCTGCTGACCCGAAAGACGCGGGTTCGATCCCGGCCGCGGCAGTCGAATTTGGATGGAGGCGAAATTCTACAGGCCGGTGTACTGTGCGATGCCAGTGCACGTTAAAGAGCCCCAGGTGATAGAAATTTCAGGAGCCCTTCGCTACGACGTCTCTCATAGCCTGAGTTGCTTTTGGACGTTAAACCCTATGAATTAAACCAGAAAATATACGACAGCTGTATATATCTTACCGGTGCTCACTTACGGGGCAGAAACGTGCAGGCAAACGAATGCGGTTCAGCTTAAGTTAAGTACAATGCAGCGAGCTATGGCAAGAAAGAAGACAGGTGGAACATTAAGAGACCGGAAGCGGCCAGGGTGGGTGAACGAACAAATGCGGATTGATTCCTAGTCGAAATCAAGAGGAAGAAATAGGCTTGGGCAGGGCATTTAATGTGAAGGCACTAGAATGCGCTGGTCCTTAAGGGTGACAGAGTGCGTTTCCAGAGAAGGCAAGCGTAGCAGGGGCGGAAGATATTTCGGTGGCCGGACGAGATCAAGAAATTTGCGAAAATACGCTGGCCGCAGCTGGAAATGGACGTGGTTAATTGGAGAGACAATGGAAAGGCCATTTCTCTGCGGTGGGCTTAGTCAGGCTGATGATGATGATGACTGTTTAAAATTCTTTTTCTTGTCATGTGCTGGAACAAACAGGTAATGTTCTCAAGAGTAACAACAGTGCGATTTTTGGTCGTGTTTTAACTCGTGTGTTTACCGATTCTCTGTATGTGCTGCAGGATCGGCTGTCCTGCACAGGCTGCACCCTGTTCATTGTTGCCTGCAGTGAACCTGCTGTCCCCAAAATAAGCTACACGATGAACGCAAAACATTGAACAGGGAAGACAGCAGCACAGTAAGGGAAGGTGTTTTCGTCGTTTTATTTCTTCAGTGTTTTGCGCAGTTAAGAGAAAACAATGCATTGTAAAACTCGCCTCGCTTCACACGTTACAGAAGACTTGTATCAAAGGAACTGCCTCGACAAAAACGCGCGAAGGTTATTGCATGCTGTCTGGGAGAACTAACCACAGAGTAGAACTTTATTTTTTTAATATATTCGTAATTATATGTGTTATATGCCTACACATATCATATATATATATATATATATATATATATATATATATATATATATATATTTATATATATATATAGCGCTGATTGTCAGTAATGTTCAGGCCTGAGAGGCCGCACCTCTAGTTCCAACTGCGCCATCAGTGCTGAGATGGTGGAGAAATGGTCAGCCACAAGGAGTAGATTTAGTTTGATGGAGGAGGAGTTTGCAGGCGCCTAAAAATGTACTCTCTGCCTGAAATGTACGCAAATGGTTAGTGGAAAATATTTACACCAACCTTAATAGAACTAAAGTTGCCAAAGTAATCTGTTGGATAGTGTTTACTTGAGGTGAGGATGAGCGGCCAAGGAAAAACGATAGGTGGTCTGCAGTGCCATCCGCTCCTTCCACCACACGGCAGAAAGCACACTCCAAACAGCAAACAAAGAATATACAACACGTTGTCACTTTCTTCACGCATATGTACCTTGATCTCGGACCACGGAGCTGGGAAGCCAACGTCCGTCCCTCGAGCTCCATGAATGGAGGGTGAGCAGAGGAGGCCCATGCACTCGGTCATACCGTACACATTCGCCATGGTCTCCAAGTCACTAAATACGGTCTGCACAGCTCTGCGGGTTGACTCTGTGAAGCGGTCTCCGCTGACGGTGATGCGACGAACCCCTGCGAGACGGCTGCCCGTCTTCAGCATTTCGGCTGAAAGCGATCGCAATTGCCCAGAAAGAAGGATAATAGCCGACACCTGCAATAAAAGCAGTTTTTGTTGATGTTACAAATGAGCTAAATTGCAAGGCAGTCAAAACTGGATCAGGCGCATAAAGTTTACGCGAAATTTAGAAGTTTCTTAACATTTTTCATTAATATATGAAACGGGCCGCTTGGAAAAAGGAAAAGAAGAATAAAACATTCAAATGATAAACGAAAAAGCTACGATTTGTTATAAGCTTCCTTATTGCATTACTCGACGCAGAACATTCACGCATTAAATTAAGGCACAGACCAACGTGTAGCAGCGGGTGAGCAATGCGAAAAAGGACGGGGAAAGTCCTTCATTTTTTTACCGCTGATCCAAGCCCAGTTGTCGAAACTTTAGCACGGCTTAAGTCATCCGATAACTTCTTTACTGTTTGGAAAGGTTTGAGCTCCTGAAATACACTAGGTCACCTCCATATTAGTCATATTTTAAAGGCTACGAATCTCGCCTACGAATTTCCTAAATGCTTTTCAAGAGCTTGCAGTGTTTCTTTGGGTTGACGCAGCATGCGCGGACGCCGTTCTTCGGTGAGGGGTTTTCATTTCTTCTGTCACCAACAAATGTAAGAGGGTAGGATATATGCGTATTATGTCCAAAGGTCACTTATGGGCACTGTAGGGTACGGCAGTGTAGGCTTCGGATAGGAACTACGATAGTTCATCATCCTGGAGAGCGCATCTGGCAGACATTCTCAGATAATGAATGGCAGTTTACCAGTGCCCTTCAAGATTAAAGTATATAACAGCTGTATCTCAGCGGTCTTCGCCTGTGGAGCAGAAACGTCCGGGCTTAGGAAAACGGCTCAACTTAAATATAGGCCAACGTACCGTACTCCAATAAGGAAAATGACAGGTATAACGTTAAGAGCCAGAAAGAGAGCTGAGTAGGCCAGGGAACAAGCTCAGGTTAATGACATTCAAGTCAAAATAAACAAGAAATGGGCTTGGGCTGGGGTACGTAATGCCAACTCAAGATAACTGATGGTCTTTATGGGTAAAGAACCGGATTTCAAGGGAAGGAAAGCGTAGCAGGCGGCGGTCAAAAGTTACGTGGGCGGATAAGATTTCGAAGTTTTCTTGGATAGGGTAGCCACAGCGGGCACAGGTCCGGGTTGATAGGAGAGATACGGGGGCGGTCTTTGTCCTGCAGAGGGCGGAGTAAGGAACATGATGATGAGATTCATCAAAATCACTGCGAACATGCACTACACGGCTGCTTTGCATTTCGTCTGAATTGCAACGCAGCTTCCACGGCCGGGACAGCAACTGCGTTCTCGGGCTCAGCAGCTCAGCGCTCCTACCACTGCCCCACCAGAGCAGGTAGTAGTAATAAAGGGTTAACGACGCTCCTTGAAATAAACGCTCACTGTGAATAAATGGGTTAACGTGTCACATGTGGCCGAGCGATACGCTGTGAAACACGTTTATCAGCTATCGTTACCTGTTTGCCTAGCTCCGATGGGCGGGGCTAACTTGCGTCTTTTTTTAACCGTGTGAACAGAAATATACATTTTATTATCACCCTTCACTAATACAGGCGTCGTTTTAGAGCGCAGCTCCATGGCTCCCGTTCCAGCAGTTCGCGGCGGCGCCGTTGTCCGTTGTAACCAGCTCCGCAGCCGGGACAGCGCGCTGCTCTAGTTACGCGTGCTCCTGGCGCCATCTCCCGCGACCTTCCGGTAACTTAATTTTCTCTTCGCTCCCCCTCCAATGCCACCCCTGTGCGGCGGCAATCAGAGCGCCGGATCAGTGGCGGCGGATCTCGATATCTGCACCGCCCTAGCCGAAACGCATAGCCGCCGCCGTTCGCCACTGCGAACCGCCTGCATATATAAATAGTTTATTCTCTGCCAGTTCTTTCCGAGCCATCGGCGAGACAACCACTGGAAGTCTGTCGCTGCTGTAATCAAGCTGCGATAGCAGAGGCCAGCGGTGTCGCCGTCAGAATCCAGAGGTGCGCGCCGTCGAAGCAGAAGCTTACGGCCACCGCCGTCGAATTTTTTGCCTCAAACTATCGAAAAGTAGAAACGGCTGAAATTTCGCATTAGGAAGTAACGTAATTGTCGGAATTTTCTGAAAGAAAAATATTAAAATGTCATCACGGGAGAGTTTACAGCGAGAGCCGCACGTTCTTCGACTAAACCAACGCGCTGCTTCGCTCATACCGACCACACGTCACGCGTGCCTTCGCCGTTTATGGGTGTGGCGTGCGCTCACGCTTGACCTCGCGGTCATATTATACTGCCATCACAACTCCTCTCGAAAGCTCTGCTTCGCCGGGATGTGAGAGCCCGCAAGCCTTTTGCGGTTTCCCTGCAGGAACTACGGGCAAGGGACTCTGTCCGCAAAGGGACTGGCCGAAAACGTCTTTAGTTTAATGTCCCGAAATTTCATCTGAAAAATTTTTCACGTTTACGCCGTGCTTCCCAGCAGTTAGAGGCAGCGGCTTCACTGCCATGCTAACCTCACGAAGAGTGCACACGTGCGTAGGGTTTGTAAAACTTTAGAAGCAAAGACTGACCACAATCATGTAGTGTTTGGTCACCTGAAGTGTAGCCGGAGAATAGGAGGGAAGAAGAGGGAAAGAAGGGAATTAAAAAAAAATTGTGTGCTCTTTACGCTCGGCTGTGTAAATCATGACGCTCCCAGGGAACTGTGCACCAGCAGCGGCCTGCTTCTCCGGCTCTTATTTACAAACTTATCACTTTTCCGCCGCCTGCCACGAAAAATGAAATTCGCCCACACCTGCTGGCGGCTATCTTTTCAAGAGCAGTTTGAATAACCATCTAGACGCCTCCGCTACGCGCTCAGCCGGCGCAATCACTGAGGTATCCAGGGATAAAGTTTTCCCCGCTGAGCGGCTGCCGTCTTCGCGTGTGCCCCTGTGGGAAGCTTGCCCAGAAGAAACTGTGGGCTCAAATATAACTGCCACCTATTACGCGAACTCTTGCTTAATCTCTCTACTGAGGAAACAAGCTTAAGCGCAATATTTTTATTTCAGAGACGCGCACAAAACTATCTGTAGAGAGATTGTGTACCGCAAGGAAACGAATTCGCCGTTACCAGTTTCAATGATTTTTTTTTTCAGTACTTTGCGTATAACCGGTAATGATCCTTTCCCAGAGCAAAAGTGCTAGACAGAAAATTACTGCGACATTAACAATAAACAAAGATATGAATGGTTGTACTGACTCCCTTTGCTCGTTGCCACTTTAAGCTCTATAAAGCCTGCAAGGTCTCGAAGCGACGGGACCAAAATTTAAAGCTGTACGAATTTCCTTTTAAAGGTGACATACTTCGTTATTGTTTTTTTTTCTGCGAACAGTTCGCGAATGGAATGTTGCCGCCACATATTGTTAATGTTCTACCTGATGAAGCCTTTTTTCACGCGTTAAGTGTATGATTTTTTGTCCGTGATTGTGAAAGTGCCCCCTGCTGTAATTCCGAAAGGCGGTGCAGGTGCCAAATAAACAAATAAACAATTACCTGGAACTGCTTTAAAGCACACAAAATGTGTGTTGGCGAACTCATAATAGTCTACCAAATGCCCCTTCCATCGTCAAGTAAGAACTGTCATTTCCGTTCCATCAACAGTATTACCGATAATTTATTCAAGTACGTGATTTACTCGCACTGCATAGAATTCTTAGTCTACTGAACCTTTTCGAGTTGGTAGCATGGATTCTAAATTAAAAGCTACACGTATACTTAGCGCTTATCAGTTTTAAGCTTAGTACCCTAAATGAATGACAAAATTATGCCGCAACGCGCAACGCAATTGATGACGGTTGATGAAAAAGGCAATTATTATAATAATGGTGCGGTTGGTGCTGCCTTGACACAGAAATCTGCGCCACTTCTCGACCTGGTGCCTCTGTATCCGAATGTTCTGGTCCGCGTTTCCAGCCTGTTCACTGCCTGTACGGCCTAGAGCATTGTTTTAGGGCTCTGGTATCTTGCTCACTGGTGGCTGCCACCCGAGCATGACCTTCAGTTCGACGCCGCTCAACCCCTACGTTGGCTGTGTCTATGTCCACCCGATGAGGCCAGAGGTTTTACAGCTGTATGTAAAGTCTCGCGCTGAACAACCACTATGGGCACCAGCGAACACAGCAGCTTTCGACGCGTCGAACACATCCCGCCTCGCCATGCGGTTGACCCTCTCCGAGGCACAAGTTGGCTACCACTTTCCACGCACTGTAACGTGTTGGCGACTCGGAGACAATGAATTGACGAACTTCGGCGTCCCTATGCAAGAAGGTGCCATACATTGTCACACACTGGGTGTTCTGACGGCGAATAAATGAACAGGTTCAGTGATTATTTAAAAAAAAAAACACTGTCCGCCTGAAAAAAACTCAGTTCGGTACCCGCTACCAAACGTCGACGTCTCGCATTGATGACATGCGTTCGCTTTCCCACACGAAAGAATCTTAAGTGTCTCTGCCGAAGTTTTTGAGATTTACGGCCTTCACCGCAAATGTTTTCTGTCTTGCCTCAGAGTTGTTGCTCTTCCACTCAGGCGCGTTAAATGACGTACGATTTGGTTCGATTCGTAGCAGGTGAATATCAGATCTTTAATGTGACTGCAAGCATCGCTGAACAGACCCTGCTCCATTGTCAAAATGTCCAGTACAGGTACTGGTTTGGTTCAGTTTATGGGGTTCAATGTCCCAAAGCAACGCAGGCTACGACAAATGCTGTAGTGGAGGGCTCCAGGTATTTTAGAAGACGAAGGGTTCTTTACCGTGGACTGACATCGCACAATACACGGGCCTCAGCATTTCGCCTCCACCGAAATGCGACCGCCGCGGCCCTGTTCACCTGGATGACAAAGTACGATGCAGATATTTCTAACATATTCTATACCGTTTTTCTCTTTAATATTAAATCACTTTCTTTGCTGTTCGCGGTGGGCCGTTCTGGGATCCCCCAAATGCTTGATGTCGTTGGTGCTTTTTTTATTCTGTCAAGAGTGCCTTCTTTTCTTCGGTACTCTTGTCCGCAGTCACTTTTTTTACGTCCAGACTATTTTAGCGGGAAACCATGCGTAGAGATTTAGGCCAAGCACTCAAAGTATTGTTTACTTCAATCCCTCTAGAACATCATAATGTCTCGTTCGCACCACCTGCAGACTTCTGCTAAAGTAATTTTACTTCAGAACACTTGCCGTCAAAATTCTTAAACTTTGCTCCTAAAATGCACCAAATACCCTGATCTAATAATTGGAAAATTGCGTTATCTAGGACACCAGTCCCTATGGGGCTGCATACATCTGAAAAATGTATGGCGGAGATTTCCATGCGTTTTTAACCACTTTCTATCTCATCGAGGCTAAATTCGCAGTTTTTTCCTGGCTAATTAGAAGAGGCCAATCTGGTCCTCCCAAAGGTCAATTGTAGGATCCATTTGGCCGGTCGTAATGACTAAGCATCACGTTGTTATGTTTAATAGTTTAAACACTAGCGGGCGGCAAAGTAATAACTTGTTGAGTTGTCCCTACTATTCTATATGTTGCACTCCTCGACCGTGGCTTTAACGAGATCAGGCAAGAAGACGCGCCTTCTGCGACTGAGCAGTTCACGGCGAAAGGCCGGATTTAAATAAAGGTTTCTTCGATAGACCGCAAGACTACGTCTGTAGGCTAAATATTTACCGCGGGGGCAGGCAATCATAGGCCTATGAGAATTCGTACTTTGTGTGCACTAATAGTAACTACAGTAGGTAAGTTACTTCTTAGTTTTTAATTACGTAAAAAAAGGCATTGGGAAAAAACATGATCCTACTAGTTGGTTTACTTGCAGACTACGTACGTTGGATGTTGCGTTTGCATCGAGCAAAAACTGCAAGCACAAATTCACCCCTAAAACATAGGCAACAGATCAGGCTTTAAATTATACACACCTCATACACCCCCTACTACAGGCTGATGGTGAAAAACGTGCAGCTCTGCACCCTCTCGTGATGTTTCGGTGCATATAATATTCCACAGCTTGCACTCTTGGCGGACGTAAACCTTAGAGTTTTTTATTGCTCGTGGCTTTCACTTAACACATCCCTTGCTCTTGAACCTAATGCTGAAAGCATACCTGCTGTCCTCTTTGTATTGTCTTCAATACTGTTGCCTCGAAACGAAGATGCAATGAGAACGATATGCGAAACCTACTTATTGATTTGGGATTCTAACTGGAGCACTTCGGAAGACATCGAAGTGGGCTGCAAGTGCACCCGATGTTTTCTATGCATCGGTAGAAGACTCGCCGCCTTTAATCTAGAGCCTACTAGCAGGGAGCTCAGGCGGTCGGCACTAAGTAGATGGTAGGATGGCCACCAGAACACTGAGCAGTTCATTCGCAGTGTAATCTCTCTAGGGCGTGCTGAATAACAGCAGTATGCACGATCGATCAAGTGGCGTGATAACACATTGACACTTCGGGCTCATACATGAAAGTGTGGGCATCGAGGCCGCATGCTTCCTACAAAACATCGACTTAAAAAGTATTGAAATAAATTAAACAGGCTCCTACTCAGAAGAAACTTCACAAGAAAGCAGCATTGCAAGCACAAATCAACTTTTGCTGCAGGCGGTGTAAATCCTAAACAGAATACGCTGCGCATATCAAACAGATAACCACATAATAAAAAAGAAATTTAAGCTAGAAAAAGGTAAGAAAAAGTAGCTACGTAGCACCTTGTACTTGCTTACGAGGTCTCTGACTCGTTGAAAACTGGCACTTCCAGACATCATGACTACAGTAGAGCCCAGAAGTACGCCAAAAGTTATCCAGCCAATGCCTGAAGGATGCACGATTGAAGACGCTGCGAGCACGACGTCACTTTCGTCCCATGAACTGCATGGCCTGCGACACCAAGGGACACATGAAAGAGGAATGGAGACGTGTTAGGCGGGCGCAGGGATAGTATCAAGACCTAACACTGGCCAGGTGCGCCACAGACCTATTCTCTTAGAGACGTACACTTCGCAAAAGTGTACAGACTTTCAAAGTACGCTTCACGACAATAGGCAGTACTCGCATGCTTGATGGCTGCCTGCAGACTAGTTTGCTGACGAACATATCACAAGCTTCATGATGTTTTTCTTTTCTAGATGACCAGCGGCAGTCGCCGGTTGTCAACATACTTTCAAGGCCCGTATTGGCGATCTTGAAACTAGTGATGTCCGAAATGGAGAATGTGGAATCGAAGACAAGAAGCATACCGAAGCCAAATTTGGAGGCTACTTTGATGAAGCGGTCATTTATTTGTATGCCGTGTGGCCTTTCGCATAATTATTGTGATAGTGAAAGTGGAAAAAGAGCCCGTGTCTGTGTAGGCAAGAGGAACCCTGGACCTGGCTCTTTAATGTGGTCGCGTATTGCATTTAATGGCGAAGAGTGTGATTACACCAATTGTTTTATAGAAATTCTCAAGGTGCACTGTTTTTTTTTTAGAGATGAGCGTACTTTTGGACAACATTTTTACACCGCCATCGACACTGATGGTGAAACTCAGTGGCTGAGTATAAATGAGGAATACTCTCTGCACATGCCGGAAGGAAGCTCTTCATAAGGATATCTCTGATTAGCTTCCGTCACAACGGCGCATTTAGTGTTCCATTAATAACTGACTGTTTCTGTGTCGTAAATCTTTCAGAAAGTATAAATGTGGTACGGAGATTGGGAAGCTAGAGATGTGGTGCCGATTAAACTATTCGATTCGCAAGCTTGTCGTGCCGGACGAGATGCGGAATGAGATTATGCTCGGCACCATAACATATCAGAAACAATTTCTAACAGCTTCGAGTCCGCAATTATTGTGCAGTGACCTGCAATGCTCGTCAGACAGTGAAGGCTACCCCGGTTTCACTGCGTCCGTGTAGTTTTTGGGGTCGAGGCGCTGCCTCGAGTATAAATGTTTTGGTGTGTACGGTGCTCTCTAAGGAACAAATTGTGTGTTTGAAAAGCACGTTTAGAAATTTAAATGTATTAAAAAGAGTGAGGGAAACAGAAAACATACATAAGGGAGTAATTACTCATTGGCATCCACCCAAGCGCAGCCATACGGCTACAAAGGAAAGCTATACAGCTTTCTCAGAAACTTCGTAGTTAAAGAAAAATTCGTCCTGGTCCGGGGTTCGAACCCGGGACCACCGGTGAAGCGGTGGTCCCGGGTCCCGGTGGTCCCACCTTGGGGGATTCCCCTAAACATTTGACCAGAAAACATACATGATGAGAAGGACTCTGAGCTCCAGCTGTTGAAAGTAGCTTTTGATGTCAGATTATTTAGCATGATATTGACCTAATGATAATAGCGTGTGTTTGTGGCATGTGGTGCATATGGTCAATGGAGCGAGCGTAGCCATTGGTCGGACGATGTCATTTCAGAGAGGTAAAACTGATCTGTTGCGTACAAAGGTCTCTGCAAACGTGGAATCTGCTGATAACGTGTTAGAATTGTTACCGCACCTAATTTGAAGAGTTACTTCTGTTTTACAGCGGCGAAGAGCTCCACTTGCTTCGCCCGTCGATGCCAGCAAAATGCTAATAACACCAACCGCTCACTTGTAAAAACCTGTAGATGTTAGCACTCTATGTCTATCCTTGGGTCTTTGGCCATTTATACCTTCAGATGCCCTTAGCTCTTTGAGAGTAATTTGGTTTTTCCGCGAATTAGGGATTTTTTTCCCGCAGGAAAGCCGATTAGCCAGAATTCTGGTTCACAGACATCTCAACTGTGTAAGTTCGTTTCGGGCCTCTGTAACAACGGCACTGATTTTCATGACAGGAGTTTTCTTGTAGCCCCCACACACACTTGAAGCGTCCACACACTTACCCAAATGTGGCCATTTGAGCCACGAAGCTGTAGTGGGTGCTGGCGGCACCCTTGGGGAAGCCCGTTGTTCCTGACGTACGGCAGATGGTGAGCACGCAAGAACGAGGGTCCTGAATGGGAACCTCACGGAAAGAAGACTCGTCCAGGTCCCGAAACGCAGCAGTCGACACAAAGCCTTCCGCTGGACCCATGGAGAAGAGCCCCTGTGCATGATATTGAAGAAAGTTGGTTGCTCTGAAAACACAAGGCCCCGAACACTTAACTATGCTACCGTTCAATTTTTTCTTACTGATATTTCATCAGCTCTGCTGTTGAGCACCTGAAGGTAACATGAAGTAATAAAGGTTTTTATTTATTCCCAGAGTCGTACGTTGTGCTTTCTTGGCTGTATAGCTAAAAATGCATATATTTTTAGTGGGAGTGTATGGCCCCATATATTTTCAACGTGCTTTTAAACGTGGTTTAGATTAAAAAAATTCTATGTGCCTGTAACGGCTCTTAGGCTCTTATAAGTACACGTTCCGCGGATGACATTTGCAGCCACTTTCGACATAACATTCTTTTAGCTTCTTCTATTCATTCACTATGAAAGAAAAAAAAAGCTCTTTTCTATTCATTTCTGAACTCTTAACTGTTAATATTTCAAAATGGAACATTTTTTTTTTCAGTTTTATGGCTCTGAGCGGGGCCTACGAGTGATTGGTCCACTCTGATTAGAGCAGGTTATCTCATACTGTATAAGGTATTTCATTTCTTGTCACGTTCGCTCTAGGTAGCGCACATTACTTAAAGACTGCCTTCATATTCTGGTATTGGGCTCCAGCCCTGTCAAGTTGAAGAACGCGGGCGCCTCCACAGAGTGTAGCCTATTGCTATGTGCCTTAACATACTTACGCTAGGTTCCGCCCGTTGAGTACAATTGCCAGAACTTGGGTGCTTTGCCTGCACATGCCATGAGATACTTGCTCATCCAGCAAGCCCTCTTCAACCCTACGGCAGTAGCTCGCGTCCTTCACCAAGAAACAAGCTGAATTCACAATTAGAGGCACAAAGAGCCGCTAAGAGTGGTTCGCAGACGTATTTTCTACCTTAATAACTGCGAGGAAATGTTTTGAATGCGATTGTAGTGGGAGGGCCATGTTGGCGAAAACTGTCCGGTGGTGTCTTCGTAAGCTGTGTCAGCGCCTGTGGGAAGCCTCTATCTGTTGGGTGGTGTTTAGAGGAATGACATAAAGAAGAAACTGAAGCTACACAATACATACTCTTAAGGGACATTTTAGCCAACTGACTGATTGCAAGCATATGTACAAAGTACAAGGTATAAAAGGAAAAAAAGTGCAGAAACGAGCTCGATATATTCAGGCACTTGACGCAGATCGCCCCCATTCAGCGTTTTGATACGAAACGGCTCTTAAAAATTCGCATTCTTTCTGCTTCTGTAATGCCCTTTCGCATCAGCGAAAGAAGAGAAGTGCCTAAAAACAAACTGAGATGAAATAAAAATCTAAGAAGTTAAGCGACGCTGAAATCCGTGCCTATATACATACAAGCTGCCAAAGCCGGCGTTGTTGTTCTTCCCTTAGTGGAAGCAAGAATTGTGGTGCCAGCAGAAGCCAGCCTGACAGAGAAGCCAGACGCGCACAACTAAAGTCACAGGGCAGGTGCGTTATCTGGTTTGGTTTGGTTTATGGGGTTTAACGTCCCAAAGCGACTAAAGCTATGAGAGACGCCGTAGTGGAGGGCTCCGGAAATTTCGACCACATTGGTTCTTTAACGTGCACCGACATCGCACAGTACACGGGTCTCTAGAATTTATCCTCCAAAGAAATTCGGCCGCCGCGGCCGGGATCGAACCCACGTCTTTCGTGTCAGCAGCCGAGCACCATAACCACTGAGCCACCGCGGCGGCCCAGGTGCGTAATCTGCACCTTCGTTACGGGTGGCATCGGTGGGAACCACCCCGAGATCCGGACGCCTCAAAGACGGCTTCTTCCCCGATCAAGGTGAGACAGGCAAACTGAGGCACGCATGCGAGGCTTCAGAGAGGCAGATAATGCTTGTTGGGTGATGAGTGGGTGAGAGTACTCTATTCGCTATACTTTACTCCGTTATGTGTATCATCCGACCCTAACCAAAATCTGCTACAACCGAGCTATGCTCGACACTCGATTCCAATTGTACAAAAAAGGTGTACACGTTCGCAATCCGTTGGGAGCTATAGATATATTGGTCGTGCTTTGTTGAGAACGGTCGTCTGCACAGACGATGAAAATATAGCGTCAGGTATGGAGAACACCTCTCCCGCACCACTAACGTATCACGGGGTAAAGGAGGGCAGAATATAGCGTGAGGTTGAAAGAACGAACCTCTCCCGAAACAAACGGATAGCCAAAATTTCGCGGACATGATTTGGCGAAGATAAAGGGCATTAAGCGTTCCCGCAACACAACACTTAGCGAAAGAATAGTAGGCGCGGGCGTTAGGAACGGCGGTTTAGTCTCGCAGAAAGTTCTAAAACAAGTGCTGTATTCGCGTTGGTGCTACTTCAGTTCGCAATGTTTTGCGCCTCGTCCACAATTTTCAAAATGCGGGCGTCGGTGCCAGTGAGCTCTAGAATGACGATAAAGAAAACCGAACGTGCTCATGTTGATTGCAACGTCAGTTAGAACACCTTTTGGCACTCGTAAGAGAGCCACCAACAAGCGCAACACACATTTGAGTGAAGGTGGCTACAACGCTTGCTTGTGGATCACAAATTTCTACATTTTCGTGTTATTAAAATATCCCCCGTAGGACAGCCAAAGGGAAAAAATAATTGAACGAGCATTTAAGCCCAAATAATCCGAATGTAATCGGTGGAAACATTGCGGATACAAATTATATAATGTGTATGATAAAGTTGAACACATGATAATGCAACGCTCTGGCTAACCTATGTACGAAGAGTTATTAAAGGGACCATGCAAAGAATTAAAAGCCGCTTGTAAATGTTAGAAGTGATGCTCAGAAGCATTCACAACAAGTATGAGTCTTCGGAACTGAGCCGGCAATTTATTATGAATTTTTAAAAATCGTGTTTTTTAAAATTCGCGGGCCGTTTGGTGTCTTCGTAGGGAGCCATTTTGGAACCAAAATCGGGAAAACAGACGTCACTAGTCCCATGACGTCGGCAGGCCACCACACGCTGTTATTCGCTCGAGCCGCGGCAGCTTCGACGTCACGGGCATACTTCCGGTAGCGGTGAAAATCGTCTGCTCGAGCCGCCGTGCGCCCCCCTCGGGCAAGCGCGAGCCAGGGCATTGCCTTCGCGCATATGTTTTCAATTTACCTCTGCCGCCTCTTTCTGTCGCGAGTTCGGGAGCCAAGAAAGCGCAGAGACCGGAGAGACGGTGCCGACGCACGCTGCTCCTCGGGAGTGGGACAACCGGAAGTCGTAAACCGAACGTCAGCGAATGACGTATTCATGGGCGGTGCCCAGTCCCAGAGCTCTTTTCTTTATTTTTTTTATGGTGCCCCGCGCGTACGAGTTGAGGGGGGAGAGGAGGAGCGTGATTTTTAATCGTCTATAACTTGGTTGTTATTGATGCTAGCTCAAAAATTCTTGCGCTGGGGTGACGAGTGATGGATTGCCGATCTTTACGTAATCTCGATAAATTTATTTCATAGTCCCTTTAAAGAAGTAATTCAATGATGTGACTGCGACAAATGCAGAAATGCGCTCTGCAGCACACGATGATTCTTTGCAGCCGTTTTCACGCTGACACCGTTTTTTATTTTGTGGTGGAGCAATAGGGTTCAGCACCAGAAACTTATTTTACCGGTCGTCTACGCATGCGGCGCGATTCAGTCACAGCAATGTCGCAAATTTGCTTTCACGGAGCGTTTAACCGACTCCTAAACTGGGTAGTTAGCAGACAGAAGAGCGCGATGTTAGAACACCTTTTTTTCGGAATGCGCTGATATAACTGTTCCCTAGTGCGACGAGGGGAATCCAGCAGCATTTTATTGAAACAATTTTCTACGAGCTTTGTTGGGTACTTTAGAAAGCTGCTCTGAGGGCTTGGTGGTGCCACAGAGAATTTTGCTGTCCTCACATCAGAACACTGAATACCGCGGCGATTTTTCTGCAATTATGACACTTTTATAGGCTTTCAAGTAGCAATTATAGTGTAGGGCTATAAAGCAAGTTTTTCAGAACAAGCTTGACCAGTATGCGATGTTCAAATGGAAAGAGCTGCTATTCCCAAACTTCCATTCCTTTCAAAGAAAAGGTACGCGCTGCTTAAAGTTATCTACGGCGCTTGTTGAATGCTCGTTTCTTTTCCGAAGGGTACTTGCCTGCCTGCATTAGATGCAATATCAATTTGCTGCGTCCATAGGTTGCAATATGGACCCAAGTGCCTGCTATTATATCCCTGAGCTGGCATAAAGATTTATTCAAGAACGAAAAGGCAAAATGCAGACGCGGATGGCGTACTCTCGTCCAGTTTCGTCCCTGAGCTTAGCCAGCGCTCCGCAACTATCGCCGTTTAAAGAGTTGTTCTCGCAAGTTTAAAACGCAAGAGATGTGCTCACAGTGTTTAGCTCGAACATTACGAGATGGGCCCAGCCAGCGCAATTAGCTGGCAATCTCGCTTATGATAGGAGCAATGAACTGTCGTGAAACGAAGACGCTGTTTCATGTTTGCATGTCACACTTGTAAGTGGGCAGAATACGTGCCACAAAGTTAAAGAACGTAGGGTCGAAAACACAGATACTGAAGCTTTGTAAACGTAACTGTCGGGTGTTGTGGAAGATTACCATACCATATCGGATTTAACTGCTCCTTTTGCGTTCGTCACCCATCAGGAACACGCTTGGATGTGGAGTAAAATTTGATGCACGGCAGTACATTGTTTTGAAATGATGTAACAAGAAAGCAAAATATTTTTGAGTTGGAAGAGAAGGCAGCTCTGTGTCTTCGAAAGTAGTTTTTAAATGGAAAGCATGCCTTAGCAGAAATAACAAGGGTCGGCATTACAGTCTTTTACCTTTATTTGTAGAGCTTCCACCGCCTTACAGGTCTTTTCTGCGAAAGCAGGCTCCGTCAGAACGTGGGTGCAGTCGCAGTCACAGATCATGTTGCGTAAATCCCCTGGACGCACACGAAAATAAACGCAATTATCGCTCGCTGTTGACAATTTTCCCGGTCAGCATTGTTGTACCATTATGGTGCCTCTGGTTCGAAAGTACAAGTGAACCTCAATGTTAGAATTTAAAATTGTTCTTGCAGTATAAAATGTTGAAGTAATCACTTTTCTGCATTCTCTGCTTATTCACGAGGCAAAAGATCATCAACACATTATACAAGAAATTTGTCAATACTGGCAAAAAAGCAAAGCCCACACTTCAAATATCGTGCTTTTTTATGGTCAACGTTAAGCACGTAATATAAGCACTAATTAATTAACATTGGAGATGATCCTGACCACTCTGTGTTGATCCAGTCTGCTCGCAGCAACAGTCCCGTATATTTTTTTCTGACAATACACATCACAAGATAGTCGGGGTACAGGTGTAGGAGAGCGAGGCCCGATGCAGAAGCAGAATGTGGTTGGATAGATTTCTACTTACAAGAACCGCGACACAAAAAAAAACTTCCGGATGAGAGCACAACGACACATATTGAAATGAACGAGGGAAATGCGTGATTTCGTTCAACATTTTTTTGCGCCTTTGGGTGCAGTTTCCTGTTAGTGGGAGCGACAGCAAAACATTCAGTCCGTCTCTTTCTGAGAGTCGTTATAAGCATCAAATGCCTGCCTTACCGGCGTGGTACTTCCTGCTATCTGCTGATGCTGCTATCTGTAGATTTAAAATCGTGTTCGACCAGGTGATGTATTTTTTTAGAGCAGCGTTCATTCGCTTATTTACTTGGGCCTTAAGGAGCAGCCTTTTTTCCACCGCACCTGGGTGCACAATCAGCCTTTCTCACAAGGACGTTCTGCGAATGCCAGCCTCTTCTGCTCCAGCTCCACTGGTTGAAATGAAAACCGCCAGCTCCTACTGCGCAGGTGCATTTCATGTTAGTGAGAGGCGCATGCGACAGATGGCGGCAGCAGCCAAGCACCCATTGGCCGCGTCGCATACGCAGCTGGCTTCTCTCAACAAAAATTGCGAGGACACTTTGGCAACTAAAGTGTTCAGAGGCGGAAGCTGAGGACCCATGCCGTGATGACTTCCGGTGGATGTGACGTCACATTGTTCCCGTGGCTATATTGATACCCAAATTATACATCTTTCGGGGCTAATAAGTGTTAACTACGCTTAATTAGACATTTTTCCATCTAATTTGACACAAATCCGACGTTTTTCAGACCATTCTGTGAAATTTTTTACTACGCCGTGACGACTTCCGGTGGATGTGACGTCACACTGTTCCTGTGACAATATCGATAACCGCGCTATTTCGGCGCAATTTCAAAATTTTTTGCGATAATTAATTAACTATTTAATCTACAGTCATTAAACATCGCTTCTACTTTGATTTTTTCCTCCTCTATCTGAAGCAACCACTCGTTTTTCCTATCATTTTTAGTTCCCCAGTTTTAAACGATAACGGATGACAGCATGAGTCATTAAACGCTTTCACCTTAATATCGCGTCTGCGTCTCCCACGTGCGTTGTCTTCAACCCGTGGCAGACAAATTTTTGCCACTCCCCAAGGGGCCCCACTTCTTATGAAAAAGGCGGATTCATCTTTGTCACAAAATCTATTGCTTCCTTCTTTGGAAATCAAACTCAAGGTGCGTTCCATATTGTGATTGCGTTATAGTTTATGAAATTTTGACGTTCCAAAGCGACTCAGGCTATGAGGGACACCGTGGTGAATGGCTCCGGAAATTTCGACCACGGACGATTCTTTATTGTGTACTTACATCGCACAGTACCGGGCCTCTACAATTTCACTCTTGGGCTTTGACCCCACCTTGAGCAAACCAAAATACCTTATGCCATAGCGCTCTTTGGCCGCAGGTGCCCTTGCGCCGTAAAAATCCACTTTATCATTAGAATTTCGTTTCCATCAAAATTAGACCGCCACGGCCGGAATCGAACCCGAGTCTTTCGGACCAGCAGCCGAATGTCATAGCCACTGAGCCAACACGGCGGCATAGTAGAACTGATAGCTACAGTACCGTTGACTAGCAATAGCCCTACAGTTATCTAGCTAATGCCAGAGCAGAGCTAACAAAGTAGACTTCAGGGGTGCGCAGTGATGGTAGGGGCGATTAAGATTTTAGGCCACTTTCATGTGCCCCAGCACCGCTAATGTTGCAACATCCCTAGCAGCCCCTAAAGTCTCCATAGTGATAAGATAGCGGCATATTCCATTTAAAGCGCACTTCTTAAGCGCCCGTTTGTAGATTGATCTGCGTTGCCGCGGGTCAACCCGCGGATCAACTGAGTCGCGCCAACAACCGTTGCTGCGACTGGGAATCGAACCAGCAAGAGCAGCGCGCTCTCGCCCTTCGCGTGGCACATTGTCGCCTTCGTGAACTGATAGTGATATTGCAAAGAGATACACATTCTCGCACACTGTTTACTGCGCATTGTCGTCTTCTTTAATTTGTACTACTTTCGAGCTAATACCGTCGCCATACGTGCCGACGACCAAGCAAATCAAAACAATTAGCCTAGAGAGCCTGAGACTCCGACAGAGCTGCGCTCAAATTTCGCATTAGTAGGAATCGTAATCAGCATTAAATTTTTGTCTTGCCTGCTTCCTCCTGGAACCACCCTTTCCATTACCTCTTGCATCGCTTCCAAAACCATCAGACTTGTTCAGCGGTTTTCTACTAACAAACTCGATGTCGGGGCACACAATATCGCGTGCTGTTATACTTGGTTGTTGGTGTAAAGCTTTCTCGTACTCTATGGATAGTCTTTAGCACAATCTTTTACGCAGCCAATTCCGGGGTTGCGGTGCCTTCTGCACGCGCTGAAGATCACCGTTTTAGTAAACAAAATAGGAACTACCGCCTACTCCTCCACGCATTAGGCAGGCACATACAGCCTTCCAAGATGTGGAAGTAAAATAATATGCAGAGTATGTCAGAAAGTGAATAGATCAGCGGGAAGGTCACGAATACCTCGGCTCTCTGTGTTCTACCTTCATGACTGAACGACTATCTGGTTAGAGTGTGCCACTTGCACTATCACTACTACTCTACAACTACTACTGCTACGACCACCACTACTACTCCTATTACTACTACTACTGCTAATACTACTACAACCCACAGCACTACTATAACTAATTCTACCTTCTGAGTGGCTAGCACGTTACTACAGATAAGTTATATTGGCGTCTCCTCCGTACCCGGGTTGTGGCGAGCGCATTTGTCTAGTAAATTAAAATGTGTGTTTCGTTAAGATAGCACTTTTTAAAAGGAATTTTGTATTCTGTTTTTTTTTTATCGTTATAAGCTATTTTTACCTTAATTTCGACCATATATTATTCCGCTTTCTGTGATAGCGTTCATGTTTTCGTAATTGCTTGTTTCGTTACATTACATTACAAGATGCTCAAAGAAGGGAGGAAGAAGAAGACGATGATTAGTGGGCCGGCTGTCTGACACCGGTCCGTAATTTTCGGCTTTATTTTCTCACTTCAAAGGTTTTCCAGTTTTTTTTGGAGTGTGTCCTCGACGTGCGACGACCTGGGGGTCCCTGGCCGCCGGCAAAAGCACGTCAAGCGACCTCCTCGGCGCTGTGCGCCGTATCAACGCCGACACGGAACATCACCACCAGCTGAACTCCATGCTGCACTGATGGCAGCAACGGCAGCGGCGGGTCCAGCGGCCCCTGTAGTTGCGGCTACAGACCAGGGCCCGGCAAACAAGAGACTGCGCGACGACCAAGCCAGCAACGAGCCTCTGACCGACCATCCAGAGGACATGGATCAAGCATCATTCACAGTTGTATCGTACAAGAAAAAGAGAGCTACCGGTGTTCCTGTCGTCTTCAGGCCCACCGAGGAAGGAGGAAGCCTATGGAAAGCCAACCCCAACATTGTGGCTTCGGCGGTTGTAGCATCGGCTCAAGAAAAAGTCCTCAGCCATCGTATTCACAAGGATGGGAGCCTGATGGTTACAGTATCGACGCTGCCCGCCGCCAACCGTCTGCTCACGGTAACTAAGTTGGCTGGAGTGGCTGTAGAGGCCCGAGTCCCATACTCTTACATGGCAAGCTATGGCAAAATACAAGATGTACCTGTCACCTACACAGACGAAGTCCTGCACGAATATCTACGCGACCAAGGTGTCCTGTCAGCGAGGAGGCTAACAGCCTACACTCCTGAGGATGGTGGAAAGATCAAAGAGGTACGCCGTCGCGCAGTTATATTAGAATTCGCAAAAGATGCGCCGCTACCAAAACGAGTAACGCTTGGGTTCTGTAGTTACCCTGTAACTGAATACGTCGGAGCAGCAACTCAATGCTATAAATGTCAGAGGCATGGCCACATATCAAGACACTGTAACGGCCCCGTGCGCTGCAAAGTGTGTGCTGGCCCCCACTCGCACAAAGAATGCACTTCGAGAGCACAACCTAAATGCGCTAACTGCGGTGGCCCTCACCCTGCTTCCTACGGAGAGTGTTATAAAAAGAAAGCAGCCACAGTTGCTCGCACGGCAGAGCAAACACAAGGGAAACCCCCTAAGCGCCATGAACCACCACCTAACCCCGACGTGGTTTTCACGACTACGGCAGCTCTTTCCGAGAATCAATCAACACAGCGTGGGAAAGCACCTGACAAGACCTACGCTGATGCAGTAAAAAAGAAGCGTGGGAAGTCCGTTGGTTCTTCTCCTTCATCAAAGCTGCTGCAGCGCACTGCACAAGACCCGACAAACAGCGTCGCTCGCTCTGAGCCTAAGGCGCCACAAATGACAGGAAGATCAGCGACAAGCAGCAAACCGGAAGCTCTGAACAAGATGTCACATGCCTACTGATTCCGATGCTGTTTGCAGCCATCAAAGCTCTTATCCGTGCAAACCCCTCGTCAGGAGGACTCCCAGAAGTAGAAGCTGTCCTTGCAATGGAGCCGTTGGTGTCGGTCTCCTACGCTCCGCAGGGGCGTAATACCACACTTCAGTAATCATGGCTTCCACAGCGAGAACTTCACCGCAGCTGACAATCAACAACATCTTTCGCACATGCACCATTTTCCAGTGGAACGCTCGCGGGCTACGCTCTAAACTCTCACATTTCCGACAGCTCGTGCGAGCGTACCGCTTCCCCTTCATAGTCATCTGTGAATCACGCGTCGAGGAAACTTTCCGACTCCAAGGATACTATTTCCATCATTCACAACGACCAGATAACGTCAGCAGATTGCTGATAGGCTTTCGCAAGGATATCCCGGCCTCGCCGGTTGATGTCCCGCCTCACAGCGACAATGAATACGTGTGCGCTGTCACAGTTATTGCCGGACAACAGTACACTCTGATTGGAGTATATCTTGAGCCAGGCACGCCATTTGATGCTTTGAGACTTGAAAATTTGATATCAAAGACGCCCTCTCCGCATATTATTTGCGGAGACTTCAATGCTCATAATGAAATTTGGGGCAGCTCACATACATGTGCCCGAGGTGCCAAGCTTGCAAAACTTCTCTCCAAGCATTCAGTTCAGCCATTAAATGACGGCAGCATCACCTACCTCCGAGGCGCGACGACTACCAGCAGCATCGACGTGACATTTGTCACAAGTTCATTCGCCCACAACTTTGGCTGGTGCACTGATTTGGAGACACGCGGAAGCGACCATTACCCAATCCTCATATCGGCTTTCCATGCGCTGAGGAACCCAAAGAAATTCCTTATAAAATCTACAGACTGGGACGCATACAAGGACGCTGTAAGCAAAGGAGTTACTGCGGCAACTCGAAATGAGGAATTAGCATCGACAATGGCGTATTGCCTGAGAGCGAGTACACAAATTACAGCTAAAAATGATAACCTACCTTCAAATGATGACACATTCCAAAGGCTTTGCGCTATACGCAGGCGAGCTGAAAGGAAAGCTCTGCGCACAAAAAGCCTCGATGACCTACGTGCATGCCGACGGGCACAACGTCACATTCGACGCTACATGGATAAACTGAGTCGGCAAAAGTGGCGTGACTTTTGTTCTACGCTGGATGTGCGCCAACCAGTAACCAACATTTGGCGGATAGTTAGAGGTATGCGCACGCCACTTCAACAACTCCACCCCTTCGCTGCACTCTCCCTTCACGAACAAAAATCTATAAAAGAAGTCTCAGAAGAATACTGCAGGCTACTGTCGACAGGGTCAGGACATTCGACACTCTCCGCAGATGGTCAAACAGGCATCCCAAAGGCGGCAGTGCCAGCGTTAGACCTGCCTTTCACAATGGAAGAACTATCCACAGCTATCGCGGAGACAAACAGACACACATCTCCGGGTCATGATGAGGTGACCTATGACGCCATTGCTAAGCTACCCCACACCTCCCGTCTTCGACTCCTGGAGTATTACAATTCTTCCTGGATGGCTGGTGAGGTCCCCACGGAATGGAAGCTGGCAAAAATTGTGCCCGTTTTGAAGCCCTGTAAGCAGCCAACAAGCTACGCATCATTCCGGCCCATTGCCCTACTGAGCTGCGTAGGTAAGCTCATGGAGCGCATGATCTCCAAGCGCATAATTTGGTTCCTAGAAAGCCGAAATGAGTTCCCCCAAGAAATGAACGGGTTCCGTCAAAACAGGTCGGCGACTGACAATATCATCGCCCTCGTCTCATCACTTGAGGAGTACCTTCATGCTGGGTACATCCCGACAGCCGTTTTCCTAGACATCAAGGCCGCCTTTGACTCTGTCTTTCACCATGCAATTCTCGCAGCCTTTGGCAGTCTTGGTCTTGGAGGAAGGCTATACAAGTGGATTGGGCATTATTTAAAAGAACGGCAAATTTTTATGACCACTCCAGACGGTCCAACTCGCTTTCACGCAGTGGAGAGGGGCGTACCACAGGGAGCGGTGCTCAGCCTCTCTTGTTCAATATTGTCCTTATTCACATAACAAGAAACCTTCCGCGAGGGGTCCGCATAACAATTTATGCTGATGATATCTGCATCTGGACCGCATCACGTTCGCGCTATATTACCCAGCAACGTCTTCAGAGAGCGCTATTGCACGTTTCGATGTACCTGGCTTCCAGAGGTCTTCGTCTATCGCCAGAAAAGAGTGTTGCAATGGCGTTTACAAGAAAAACGATGACCCGATATCCGCTGCTCCTAGGCGGACGATCGCTGCCATATGTACGATCTCAGCGATTCCTGGGTGTTGTAATCGACTACAATCTGTCATGGTCACCTCAGATAAAAAAACTTAGCCAGAGGATTACTGCAGCATCGCAAGTGTTCAGGTTCATGGCGGGAACAAGGTGGGGTAGCAACTGCCGATCAATGCTTCTGCTTGAAAAAGCCTACGTTGAAGGAACCTTGCGCTACTGTCTACCAGTGCTTCAAAGATTATCTACATCAAGCAATAAGACTCTCAATGCCGCACGGAACAACTGCCTGCGAATATGTCTTGGCCTACCAAAAGGTTCCTCTGCGTCAGGAACAGTAGCGGAGGCAGGATGTCTCCCACTAGAGGTGATTGCCGCCCAGGAAACTATGCGTACCCATCTCCGCCATGTCCTGCAAGGGAAGAAGCACTTCCTACACCGCGTCCATCTAACTCACAGCAACTCTAGCTTTGGCCAGGCAGTACAGCTCCTGACCCTTCCTACTATTAATCAGCCACAGAAGCTACTACCTCTGGCCTTTCCTCCATGGACACTCTCTCCTCTAAAGGTGAAGAAGTCTGTTCCAGGTGTGAATGCAAAGAGCCGCATGCCACAGGCAGCGCTTCTGCAAACTACTCTCGCCTACTTAACGGAGGAATATACGCAGCACATCCATATCTTTACCGATGGTTCAACTACTAAAGAAACCTCTTCTTGTGGCCTTTATGTACCCTCAACAGACCATGCCCTTTCTTACCGGCTGCAGCGGAGGACATCCTCTACGACAGCTGAGCTTCACGGCATTAAGGAAGCTGTTTCTTACATCCTGCGCCGAACCGCCGGCCGTTGGGTTATCTTCACCGATTCAAAAGCATCGCTGCAGATCCTCGCCAACCTGCTGAAGAAAACGAATCACCAGCCAGTTTCCCTCGACATCGGGTATATACATCATTTAGCTATTGCCGCAGGCCACTGCATAACATTTCAGTGGGTACCTGCTCACTGTGGCATTCTGGCTAATGAAAAAGCAGATGAAGCGGCCCGTAAGGGCCATCAACATCGGAGATACATTCGAACTTTTTTCACGAAATGAGATGCGTCCCAAATGGCTAAAAGTTTTGCTTACGAAGAAACGTATCGGCTTTGGAGTTTGCCGACACATCAGTACCAATTTCTTCACTCAATCGACCCACATCTTAGATCAAGACTCTCACCCAGAATTCCTCGACAACTGGAAACACTTTATCACCGACTTCGTCTGAATTCTGCATATACAAACCGCTTGCGATACCGTTTTGGACAAACGGACAGTCCGCATTGTGACAATTGTGCCGCGGTAGAAACTGTGGAACATATCCTACTTGTGTGCCCTGCGTATGCTAACGAGCGTGCGTACTATGAACATTGCATGCAGAAGCTCTGCCCAGTGCCCCTAACAATGGACAAAGTTTTAGGTCCCTTAGCCTGCTTCAGGCAACAGAGACTTGCAATGAACTTTCTTTTTTCATATTTAAAAGACATTGGACATCTAGATAAGCTCTAAATTCACTTGCACGTTACCTTCATGCATTCTTCATGCAGTGAACTTCGTCAGCCCATTTGTCGGACTATGCGCTCCATCATTCCATAGGTTACATCAATACTCGCCATTGCATCCTAAGTACCCATTTCATGGCCGCATTTTATCTTCGTTTTTTTTTCTTTTACCTCTTCCACGCTGCTCTCCTACTGTTTTTTTTCTCCCAAATTCCCCTTCCTACGCAGAGTAGCATGCCAGCGATTTTTAAACGCCGGCTAAATTCTCTGCATTTCATTAAAGAGTCTCTCTCTCTCTGCTCAAAGAAATAAAGACAAAAAGAAAAAAAGCCAATTGGACCCGTTCATCGCGTGTGCATATTATCTTCTATTTTTGTCCACGGTCTTTTGCGCAGTTTCTAAGTTCATAGAATGGCCTTTTGCGTCGGCATCCATCTATCTTTTGGTGAACAGTACTTTGTTAGTTTCCGGCTGATAGGTTGTTACGGCATTTGCGGGATACAAAAGCCAACATTGTCGGCAAAGTTCGCGTCATGGTAACGGTCTGTTATCACACGCAGATTTTAACGGGAAGACATCATATGACTCATGGACAACGAAGCCCGACACCGAGGTGTCAAAGAAGAATGAATTCCTTCCGAGCGTGTGGGAAATTAAACCGAGAGCTTTCAGGGCTAATATTGCGAGAGGCTAATATTGCTGATACGGGCACTTGTTCCAAACTCTAGGCCTGGCTCCGAAGACGAGCATACAAGCTCGGAGCTGCTAGTGCAGGAGGACTCCGGCCTAGCATGGGATGTCGATATAAGCTTCCGTAGTGCTGCAAGACATCATGGAGCATTGCTCCCCGAAGGAAAAAGCAAGAGATTGAGCGCTCCGCCGCACTAGAAAACAGTAGGCTGTAGCACAAACATTAGTGTGCCACTGCTGTGTGATGCAGAGTGAATGATATAAGGTGCAGTGTTGCAATGTGCACTGCTTTTACTCTGTAGGGTGCGCGTGGCAACTCTATTTTTTTGCTGACTTTTGCTTCATAGTCCTGAAAAATCAGAAGCCAAAATATATGGCGGAGATACCAAAATCGCTTACTTTATTTCTGCAGAGGAAATTGAATTCCTATAATAGCACTTCATGCTTAATGCTGTGCCACAGCCACATATTGCGACAGTGATCATATGTGGCACTTTCACCTAATGCACTGCAGGCTTATAAGTAAATGTCCCTGTATTGCCAACTGCCAATGTAAAGTGTCTTGGGTCATTTATGAAATCGCATAAGAAAAACGAGCATATGAATTCAACAGATGAATTAAAACTGGCATAAAGTGATCTAGCTTGCTTTATTCTTAGTGTATTCAGAGTAACCAAAAACTGCGCATGGATATTGGCTAGGGAACACTGCAGTGAAGCATTAGGGACATATCTATGCCACGGTTCTTCGCAAGTGTCCTTGTGTAATTTTTGCCTTCTTTTATCGTGCATGAATCTCAATACAGTCAGCAGTGGTCCATGTTCACATTATTGATCCCTTCCAGATCATAAATGAGTCGCCTTCAGCGGCACAACTAATGATGGAAAGAATGTTCGCATTTGTGGATAAGAGGCGTGAAAGCTATTGAGGAACACAAAGCATTAAGGCAGGGTTGTCCGTCAACATCGCTGCTTTTGACGGTGTATAGGAATACAGAAAGAAGGCTACAAAAGTAGTCTAGGCAATAACCTCTCTAACAGTTTAGGTGGAAGAGTCGTAGGGTTGCCGATACCGTGTTCTATGGATGCGGTTTGCATTATTAAATAAAAACTAGGGAGGTTTGCAGGTAGACTCTAAGTAACATTTTTAGACATGAGGGGGATGCTATAGGCTATACTTCTCCGGAAATGAGGCTGGATAATATTCAATAACATCACTTATACGGTGATTACGATACTAAAGTATAGGATACCCATCTTGAGGTGCGCGTGAATCAAGAGGATATTTACTTAGCAAAATAAGCGCAAACGACTCGGTCGAAAGAGCCAAACCGAGCCGCGATAACAAGGACTGAGAATTATAGGGGTAAAAGAGGTTTGAAGGAATTTAAAGCTATTTGAAAAAAACTAACCAAGGGCTTCCTTTTAGAAATGCCTTGGGACGCAGAGTTCAGTCGAGCCTAGGAATAAACGAGAGAGCTGTTAGCAAGTAAGCATTACGTGCTCAGTGCAAAGCCACAGATGAGGTATTACAAAGAGATGGTTGTGCATTACTTAAAATATGGGTAGGGCAAAGTGAAACACCGTATAAAAAAGGTCTGAGGAAACCGGACGACCAAAGTTTTGCATTAATGATTTCAGGAGCTTTTACACAGAGAGTGTTGATTAAATGTACGGGAAAGAACCATTAAACTAATCGGTAAGTTTGCGCGAAACCAGAATGGAGAAATAAAGAGAATCAAATCGGAAGGAAAGAAAACAGGATCAAAGGCAGAAAAAATCAACAGAGAAAACCTGACTACGGACCTGTACAGCAAATGAAAAAATCATGTAATGTAGACGTCATTTTATAATGATTCAGAAGGCAGCGTCCGGCTGTATGAAGACTTATCGGAGTGTCTTAGAATTTGCAATTACAAGAAGAAATTAAACAAATCAGGATGATGAACCGTGATTCATGTGGTAAATCTATAGAAACTATTAAACGCGTTTTAATAGTATGTAGTTGTATCCGCTCATCCAGGTGTCGATAGAAACACACTCTATCCTTTGGGCTCCCCAATTTATAGAAAGGAAAAGTAATATGAATGAATCTATATTCGGTGTGGACACCAAACGATTCAAAGACTGGTGGCTTAAAAGCAATACAATGATACAAAAACGCAGCTTAACAGTTAAAACTGACGATAATTAAAAGTTAACAAAATTTGATTTCGTGTTAGAAGGAAAAATGTTTGCATAGTCTCTGTAAAGTGGACAGATCGATTAGATGTATATAAGAAAAAAAAAATGAGTGTGGTACCCCCCGTACTAGGGTTGTTTTAATGGGGACGTTCTTATTATGCATCCATCCTTTCATCTGTATTTCCATCCCTTTATTCATGCATTCATCAACCCACCCACCCATCCCTCCGTCTGGCCGTTCATCCACCTGGCTCTCTGTCCATCCATCCACCCACCCAGCCAGGAACACGTCCGGCCATCCATCAGTCTATCTTTACATTTGTCAATCGTCATTCGTCAATCAAGCATCCAGCAATTGATCCATCCACTCAGCACCCCAGCCACCTACCCGTACTTCCGTTCCGCCATCCACACATCCGCCGAACCTTCCCTACCTTCCTTCCCCTCCATCTGTCCATCCGTACGTCCATCCATCTGTCCATGTACCAACCAAGCACCATTCATGCCTTCGTCAGACTGGCCCTCCATCCATCCATCGAACCACCCATATATCCACTCATCCCTTCCTCTCTTTCATCCCAACCCCTCCCAGTACATCCCATCCCAATCAATTCTATTCCATCCCAACCCATCCCAATACCGAGGTTTATAGTATCTATAAACGTTGTCCCAATACATCCCATCCCAATCCATTCTATTCCATCCCAACCCATCCCAGTACATCTCATCCGAATCCATTGTATTCCATCCCAATCCCATCCATCCATTTTATCCCAATCCATTCCATCCCAATCCCATCCATCCCAATCCCATCCATCCATCCATACAACATTCTGTCCAGCCGTCGCGGTGGCTCACTGGTTATAGCAATCGGCCGCTGACCCGAAAGACGCTGGTTCGATCCCGGCCGCGGCAGCCGAATTTCCATGGACGCGAAATTCTAGAGTCCCGTGTACTGTGCGAAGTCAGTGCACCTTAAAGAACCCCAGGCGGTCTAAATTTCAAGACCCCTTCACAAGGGCAGCCCTCATAGCCTAAACCGCATTGGGACGTTAGACCCGTAGAAACCATAAAGTAAACAGCAGTACCGGAAACACCGCTGTATCCATCACACTTTTTGCCCCTGTGATGTATTTTAAGGCGAAAGACTTCAGCGACTCATACCGTCGTCCGTTAGCAAAGCGTATCACACGCGTTTAACTCGGAAAGTAAAAAAAAGATATAACTAATGGTTGCTTTAGATAGGGGAGCAAAAATGAACCTAGAAGGCAAGTTTGATGACTGTAGATTAATTAGTTAATTAATTATAATAAAGAATGTCGACATTGTGTCAAAATAGCCCGGACGTCATTATAGCCACGGGAACTATGTGACCTCACATCAACCGGAAGTCGTCACGGCATTGTGTACTCGGCTTGTGCCTCTCAACAGTTTAGTTGCCAAAGTGTCCTTGCACTTTTTTGTATGACAAGTAAGTAAACACGTTGGTTAAATAAAGCTGTTTTGCCCCCGTCTACCTGCAAAAAAAAAGAAAAACAGGATTCATCTCTTCCAGCACCATGTGCCGAATCCTAGCGAAAATTCAGAAGGAGCAGTGGAGGGCGCTTGTGCTAGCAGTGCCGGCGTAATTTCTGAAACTCGTGCCTGTCCTGACCCGCACAAGAAAAAAGCTCTGGTGCAAGCAACACGTATTAGGAGCCACCGTGACCGCGATCTACTCCCATCCGATAAATACCTAAAATAGGTTTTGAGTAGCAGTGCTTTCAGTTATTTACTGAACACCGCTTTTAGACCAAAAGTAGCGTGTCTTGATTTTCCCATGTGAAACGGCGCTGCCGGAGATTATTATCTCCAGAGGTGGGAACGCAAAGAATGTGCAAAGCACTGTAGCAATAAGTTATTTGGACGAAGATCAGCGGGAGATTATTGGCACGTTTAGTACTAGCAACGGCGCCGAGCTGAAATGAGAACACTGCGAAATGTGTTCTGTATACTAAAGAGCTTCGTACTGCATCACATAAAAGGCAAATACTCAGCTAATGACGAGACACGAAAGTAGTCAGCACTGTGGCCGTATTGGCCGTAGATAGGCCAAATGGCCTATCTTCATACTCTCCTAGTATTACTAGCTGAAACTTGGGTTGCCTAGAGACAAAATAATATAAAAATGATCCATTCCGTGACCATTCCGTGATTGAAATAATCCATTCCGTGACCGCTAGCTTCGCCTTGCTTGTCGCACCGTTCTTTATTGTGTTCTTCTATTCAAGGATTTTTTAGCGT
Organism: Amblyomma mixtum; assembly: GCF_055824585.1. NCBI lineage: Eukaryota > Metazoa > Arthropoda > Arachnida > Ixodida > Ixodidae > Amblyomma > Amblyomma mixtum. Next base: position 90,462,201 of record NC_143013.1, read on the forward strand.
GCGGAACGTCTCCCGTCTGCACATCTTTATGGGTTCCGCACGCTACGAGCAGAACGGTGATGTAAGCCACAATATTTCAACTTTATGTGCTAGACTAGAAATATGAAATAGTCGATAAAACAACAGAGCGGTCTTTTACATTTCCTAGGCCGCTAACTTACTCTCTTTAAATAGCGGGCTCAACAAGGCGATGCTCGCCCCAGAGAACACACAGGCCCACAAGGCAGCGAAGTTATGTACGCTGTTCCCAAGGTGCACGCACACCCTGTCGCCTGGTTCCAAGCCGTGCTTCTGGAATCCCGCTGCGTAGCGTTGCATGAGCACGAAGAGCTCCCTGCGTGTGACGATGTCGACTCCATCCGCCTGCGTTTGCATTTTCAAACTTCAGTTCACTACAGCATATTTGACCGTAATGAGCGCCCATTTTGCTCATACAGGAAGATGCAGCACTTCATAGCCCTTCTCATTCGACTCGATTATATCTTTGTTTATATAAATTCTCGCCTCCAATACAACATCGAGCATCTAAATATACTCGTTAAATATAGGTTCTGACATAAGGGCCTGTAATAACGAATGATTGTGGTGCAGAAAAAGCAATTTCTAAAAAACTATTACAAAATATTTCCCCTACATTTTTTTGTATTGCCGTTATACAGTGGACATTATAAAAAGAGCAGGTGCCACAGCACAGGAAAGCTACATACCGGCATCAGACGTCCAATAGAAAAAAAGACTAAGAAAGAATAGTTCACAGCAGTAACAGCAGTCTCTTTCATTTCATTTGAGCGCGTCAGAATGTTAAAGTAACAACCACAATCCCAGAGGTATACAACAAGTACATCAAGTTATATGACGAAAGGTGTACCTTTGATCGTAGTCAAACGAGGGCATTATGTGGAATCTGTGTAGCCATTCCACCTGGGAGTTGAAGAGATTCATAGAATTTTCCCAGTCGGGAAACAGCTTGACGCAAGTTCTGCAGAATCTCACATAGGAGAAACACAGCGTTTTTTGAGAGGGCGAATACTATGCATGTGTAATATTTATTTAATCGTTCATATAATGAGATTACAGCAAAGTCTTCCACGAGGCCTTCCTGACTGAAACCGTTTTTTATCAAGAATCAGGTTACTACACATCTATCTGGAGGCGGCCCGCTTTGTAACATCGTAGCAAAAGAGCAAAGACCCCGCGGAAACTGTAAGGACTGAATTTCGACAAAGCGGTTGCGACAGTCCTCATACCGTACCTCAAAAAAAAAAAAAAGGAAACTTTTCTGTGGCCCCAAACAAATTTAAAATTGATATGCTTTTGACTTTGTCTTGTAGGCGGCCTTATTTTCGCCCTTACTTGTTGGGCGAAATTCTTGTAGTAACAACAAAATTTTCTCCTTGAAGTTAAAACAAAACCAGTTCTGTCTTTATAACAGGCTATTTCAAAACAATGCAGAAAATACCATTTAGTCATCAAACGAAACATTTCTATGATATTTTGCGAGTTACATTGCTTTGCTTTTCTACTGGCTCTCATTGGTTTGCAATGAATGAGTAAATATGCATTATGCATAGATGTGCCTTCAAAACTGTAAATAATAATTACCTTTCGTGCTAAAAGGGTCCAATGAGTAGATGTCATTTTCATAAACACAAGCTGTACTGTCTGGATTGATTCATTCCTTCCCCGAACGGCAATATAATGCCGCGAAAGGCAATATATTGTTCCCTCTAGACAATATGGATAGAAAAGCAAAATTAAGACCTCCTTGTAATTAGACAAGTTACAGTCTCCACCTTTGTCGAAAACTGCTATTTTACTAACCTTAACATTTTCAGGAAAGTTTCATGCAATACGATAGGGTTGAAAATGCGTCGGATTAAAAAGAGATGTGCAAGACAAGCTTTAAATCAAACGTATTTCAAGACTTTTGGCGTTAGAAAATATTATCTTCAGTAGAATTGCAAAGACCTGAACACTTCATGACAGTTCACCGATAGAAACGCGTAGTCTCTTGTCAAGAAGCCCGTTATATTTAGTGGTGCGAGCTGGGACAAATTTTTCTTGTTTCCTATTTTTAGTCCCAAGAGCGGCGAGAATCTGGGGGTGGTCTGCCTGGCCGTATTGTAGGCGAAAGTAACGAAAGGGAGGACGTCCTCCCAATTAGAGTGGTCTGAAGCAATCTGCATAGATATCATGTCTCCAAGCGTGCGGTTGAAGCGTTCAGTGAGAACGTTAGTTTGCGGGTGGTAGGCATTGGTGGTACGGTGTACAGTCCGACATTGTCGTAGCCTCGCTTCGACACCCTCGGACAAGAAAACTCGGCCCCGATCGCTCAAAAGCTTGCAGGGCGCGCCGTGACCTAACACCAGGTGACTCAGAATAAAACTTACTACATCACCGGCGGTAGCGGTTGGAAACGCTGCTGTTTCTGCATAACGTGTCAGGTGGTCGACGGCCACAATCACCTAGCGATTGCCGGTGGCGGTATAAGGAAGTGGTCTGTACAAATCGATGCCCACGCGGTCAAAACCTCGGCTTGGACATGGTATAGGCTGCAGCGAAGAAGATGAATGGCGTGGAGGAGATTTCGGGCGTTGACATTCGTTACAGGAGCGGGCGTATTTCTGAACGCAGGAATACATGCCTCGCCAGTAGAACCGGAGGCGAAGTCGTTCGCATGTCTTGAATACACCGGCATGAGAGCAGTGAAGGCCGGAATAATAGAATGCACAGATTTCAGATCGTAGATGGCGTGAAACCACAAGCAACCACTTTCGCCCGTCAGGGAGGTAGTTGCGGCGATATAGCAGTTGATCTCTAAAGGCAAAGTGGGCGCTTGGCGACGGAGAGCTCGAGGTGCTGAATGCGGCGAAGGTTGAGACAAATAAGCCTGAAGGGAGGTGATCCAGGGATCTTTTTGCTGCTCAGAGATCAAGTCTCTGAAGCATAGAAAAGACAACAGAACCTCGGATGATGAAGGCGTCGAAGAAAAGTTGGGTAGCGGGATAGGAAAGTGGAACAAAGCATCCGCGTCAGCATGTTTCCGCCCAAACCGGTAGACAACACGGATGTCAAATTCTAAGAGTCGGAAAGCCCACGGAGCAAGGCGTCCTGTGGGATCCTTGAATGATGATAACCAACACAGCGCATGGCGGTCGTGACGACGTCGAACGGGCGGCCAACAAGTAAAGGCGAAATTTGTGAAGTGCCCAGACAACGGCTAGACACTCTTCTTCCGTGACTGTGTAGTTGGTCTCCGCCTTCGTTAAAGTCCGGCTGGCATACGCGACGACGTATTCATCGAATTCGTCTTTTCGTTGAGCGAGCACAGCACCGGGACCGGCTCCGCTGTCATCAGTGTGCACCTCAGTGGGTGCGGCGGGGTCAAAATGTCGCAGGTTGGGCGGGGAGGTGAGAAGAGCCCGCAGTGTGTTGAAGGCGTGGTCGCAGTCCGATGACCAGTGAGACAGCTGAGACTTAGTGGTCAGAAGGCGGGTTAAGGGCGCGGTGACTGAAGCGAAGTTCGGTATAAAGCGACCGAAACAAGAAAAGAGGCCAATGAAACTGCGGAGTTGCTTCGCAGTCGTCGGCTTCGAGAAATCGGCAACAGCACGCAGTTTCGACGAGTCAGGAAGCACGCCATCTTTGCAGACTATGCCACCCAAAATAGTCAATTGGTGGGCGGCAAAGCAGTACTTCTTCAAGTTAAGTTGCAGTCCAGCGTCAGAGAGGCACTTCAATACTGTTTCGTGGCATGTAAGATGCGATTCGAAGTCAGGCGAGAAGACAACAATGTCATCCAGGTAACAGAGGCAGGTTTTCCATTTCATGTCGCGCAAAATGGTGTCCATCATGCGTTCAAATGTCGCTGGGGCGTTGCACATCCCGAACGGCATGACATTGAAGGCATATAATCCGTCTGGAGTCACAAAGGCTGTCTTCGGGCGGTCACATGCGGCATTGGGAATCTGCTAGTACCCTGAACGTAAATCTAAAGAAGAAAAGAATGCGGCGCCGTGGAGACAGTCGAGGGCATTGCCAATCCTAGAGAGGTGGTAAATATGCTGACGGGTGATCTTGTTTCACCTTCGGTAATCGACACAGAAGCGAGCTGTCTTTTTTCTTAACGAGGACGACTGGTGAAGCCCAAGTGCTGGTGGAAGGCTGAATGACGTGGCGCTGCGGCATGTCGTTGAGGTGTTCTTGTATGACTCGGCGCTCGGTGGGAGAGACGCGGTAAGGGCGTTGCCGCAACGGTGCGTTACCACCAGTGCAGATTAAATGGGCAGCAGTATCGGTGCGGCCTAAGGACGCTTGCTGGACGTCGGAGGAGCGACGAAAACGGTTCAGCTGCGCCAGAAGTTGCTCACGTTGAGCAGGCTGCAGGCTAGCATCGATAGCAGTGGCGAAGACTGATGAAGCGATAGAATCTGGGGCCGGGCAAGGAGGGCTGAGGGCGTTTAGCTCTACTTCATTTGACGGAGACGGGAATGGAGTTATATGAGCAGGGTCAAGTGGTTGAGCGCGTCCTAGGCAGGCACCAGCAAGCAAAATCAAATTGAAGGGAAGCGGATTTGAAACAGGCAGGAAGGTGACGCTGTGTTCCACGGTGAGCACGGCAAAGGGCAGTAGAAGGGAATGGCGGCAAGCAAAATCGGATGGGGTGAACAGGACGGCAGAATCCGGCAGCGAGCCAGAAGAGACGGTGGCGAGGGCAGAAGGCGGCGCAGGAACGTCGATCTCTTCGAAACCGAAGAGTTAGTCAAAGACAGGCGCAACGGTGACCAACGGTAGCTCAGAAAAAGCAGATAAGTCAACTTCAACGCGAGCGCAGTCGATAGCGGCGTTGTGCTGATACAAGAATTCCCAGCCTAATATGACGTCATATGAGCGTGAGGGCAGCACAACAAATTCGACAATATATTTTGCGCCCTGTATGTAGATCCGAGCAGCACGCACAGCTAACGGCCCGATAGGGTGCGCCGTTGCAGTTCGAAGTGAAACACCAGATAGCAGAGTGGTTACTTTTCGCAGTGAGCGGCAAACATGAGCAGCGATGATGGAAACGGCGGCTTCACTGTCCACAAGGGCGTGGGTAGCAGCACTTTCGACACGAAGATCAACAACATTAGCTGGCGACGTACGAGGACTTTAAAATTCGGACACAAATGCATTTCTTGCCTCGGGAAGTGCAGCTAATGGTTTTCGGAGGTGGAGGGCTCGTGCGGCGGCGCCCCGGGGAAAGCGAGCGACGACGAGGTGAAGGGGCCCGGCGTGTGGTGAAGTGCGGACGGGTTGTCGGGAATGGAAGTGGCGATGAGTCGGAAGGTTGGTAAGACCGGCAAGCACCATACCGGGGAGCATAGCAGTCTAGTAGCAGTGGATCGCAAGACGGGAGCGTGCGCGTCGACAGTGCCGCGCGACATGGCCGGTGATGCCGCAGTCGAAACACACACGGCGGTTGTCTGGAGTGCGCCAGCGGGTAACGGCTGGCGGCACAACAGGGAGAGGAGCAGACGTCCGGGACTGCGGTGACCCGGGAGATTATAGAAGCAGAGAGAATAGCACCTCTGGGAAGTACTTCAATTAGTTGACCATTTTAATTTCCAAAAAAGAACTAGCATTTCTGAGCATATCAACGAAATACCGAACATGGGTACTGGTAACTGGTAACGCACAGTTATCGCGCAGGTGTACTGTCATTTTCATGGGAATATTGGGGACATCTACGAAGCACTTGCGGTTTCACAAAATAAAGCAATTTGAAATACCACTCGTCCCTGTCTTTTCTTCTCCGGTGTTGCTTTAGCGGTTTGAAAAATGTCATACTTGCACAGCTGGGTCGATCCGCCACATTTCTTATACCTTCTAGGCAACGGGCAGTAAGCTGAACGTTCCATAATTGTTCAACCTCTTGCCGTCTCGTTTCTTATGAATCAGGATCATATCAGCGTTCTTTCAAGTTTCTGGTACGCTCGACGAGAGATAGTAATGTCAAAACGCGCACGAGCTGCGGCAAACGTTACTGATATCTCAGTGCCTTCAAAGCGTTACTCAAGATTTCCCTTACAGCTGCGTATATAGGGTGGCTGATTTTCATTGCACAATCTGCTTTCCTTCTGCAAGAGATCTGCTGTTATTTGATCGGCGCCAGCTGCTTTCCTCCTTTGTATTGCTCTTCTTTGTACATTTTTCGTCCCTGGAGGGTTGTCTCGCTGCTGCGCTCTAATGCCTCTGTCATTGACGTTTTGATTACAGTGGCTACTGTACCGAAGTTTTCTGCTACTTTAACTGCCTTATCCTATTGTTAAAGAAATTACTCTCGTTTCCTCTTAACGCGTACACCTTGTTTTCTACAGTTCTATTCGGTGTGTAGGGTTGAATGCCTTCTTGCTTTGTTGTTTCCTGATCCGATCTTTCGTCTCCTGAGATAGTTTCGCCACCTCCGAATATTTGTTCCGTAGTTATATCCTGATTACCCTTACTTTCCCGCTTACCGCTAACTCGTTAATGGGCAATGAAGCTTCAGATTTTCTTTTTAGTTCACTTTTCATTATTTATCTTCTTACGCGCACAACATTGACACTTCCCACTCCAGCGCACAGGCCGAGGGATTGTATTCTCTGGAGAGACATTCGAACAACACAACAGTTTCCTTCATAGAGGAGGACCATCAAGCACGCATTATCCTATTAAAATCAAGAGTGCGTGCGATGACGGAAGCACAACTATCTGGGAAGCTTTGCGTCTTGCAAGAACGAAGTCTGCAGGAAAGGGACGGAATAGTTGTCATCTCCGAAAGGAGCTGAAACAACATACGGTGCGGAAGGCTGTTTTCCCTTGGCACTCATTAGTTCCACGAAGGTCGCTCGCTTCCAGTCCGTCTGTGATATCTCCACCCTGATTGCTCTGGCGCCATGTTTCTGCGGACATCGGCTACAGTGCGCTGACTACGAAACACACAAAAAGCTGTTGAGAACCGCATACGAAAAACACGCGTGTCATAAAAAGAAAGTGTAATGTCTAAGTGATTAACCAAGTTACATATGCCGTTAGCATCGTCAATGTAGACATCGAGCAGACCACAGAATGCTGTCAAGAGAGTTCACTGTCATGAAGGGCTTTCTCTCCCTTCTGTGTTGAGGTATTCATGCCTTATTTTATAAGAGAACAAAGTATGTACTCACCAGCGCCGGCTTTTCCGGATCTTTCCGCAACGCGTCCTTGACAGCGTCGTAGAAGGAGCAGCAAGGTATTTCCACCGTGGGAAAGGGCGAATAGACAATCCGGCCTTCGATCCTCGCCCGCATCTCCACCAAGTAACCTCTGCCTGTAGTGTGCACCGTGCTTCGTTCACGCTCCTCTGGTCGTGTTTTCGGTTTGCCTAAGAATAAATCGTGAAATAATCGTAAATTAGAATGCGAAAGCGTTAGATGGGTATGCTACGCAGGAAGTGTCAGCAAAATGTGTTGCCTGAAGTTGGGACCCTCTTACGTCACTAGGCATGTGACGTCATCATTCGAATAAAATAAGAACACAGGGGCCTAGGTTGAAATCAAACCTGGTGACGAGATAGGATGACACAAAATTTAGAGTGTGAAGATGTCACACCTGTACTGAGCCACAATCACTGCCGCGCACAGAGGATTATGTTAGTAGGATTATGTATATTGTTTTTCCGTGGGCTAGCGTCTTCGAGCTAGTGGCTGCTTGTCTCGGCATTCCTGTCTCTAAAGGTAACATTTTGGGCGTTGCAATTTTGTAGCTCACACTTAAAATACTGTGACCCGCAACTCCGCTGACCGTATGAACAGTGCCCTTATGAAGCATGCTTCACGCGCAAATCTTATTACATGCGGGGAGGCAGCGGTGGCAGTCTAGAGTTACTGCTTTGTCTTGGTGTTGCTTTTCTGCAAGTTTTTGCGAACAACGCGGCTGTCTGTGTCCAACATTATCGCATTTCGTTGCACTGGCGGTGGTTCAGCTCGTAGTGGTAGCAAGGCGAAGGCGGTGAGCGCAGGCTGAACTCTGCCTTCTCAAAAGGTCCGATAATCCTGCGTCCGAGCTTGTCGGCTTAGCCTCCCGTGGACGCTGCGGCAAATGGCGGCGTGTTCTGTCGATGCACAAATGCACGATTGGCGTCTCAATACTTCGCTCTTTCAATTAAGCCTGAGGGTGAGGATTTATTGCTGTTTCGTCAGTCCCCTTTGCAGCGCTTATCGGTTTTTGCGTCGCATTTACGCAGGAGCGCCCTCTGAATGTGCTCAAGAAGTTATTACTCGAGCATACCTACGCGAAGGTAAATTTTACATGAATGTAATAAACACTGAAGTCGCTGTTATTACGTAACATTAAATGATGTCCTTTTGAAAGAGCACAGTATAGAGGGAATATATCTAGCAGACAATGCCTCATGCTTCTGTGCTCGCCATCACCAACGCTGCAGTCAGTGGTCCAATTAAACACGCATGTGTATATGGACGTACCTACCTGTTTTGCAGTCTTTAAGGCTTGTGCTCTTGCCATTTAAAAGTTTTTCTTTTTTCGCGTACAATGGCTTCTGTCAGCGTTAAATGAAACGAAAGAAGAAAACGAAAACGCGCAAAGCATGACGTGTTCTCAGGTAAATGCTGCCATTTATTTGTTGCCTGCGAAAAATAATATGGAAATAAGTGAGGCGAATATCAAACTTAGGATAGGTATATAAGTCAAGATCGAATATTTCGTACATTCGTCGAGGTCTCGGAAATGTGCAAATGAAAAACGAGCAAGCAGCTTATTTCTGAAAGCATACGGATTGACTACTGCATCTATGAAATTTTTCACTGCAACCTTGAAGCGTATAACAATCAGAACTACGAGAAAATGCATGTTTTCAAAATACTTAGCTGTAAAGCAAACAAATTTTCTTGAGTGGTATGCCTTTAATTGACATGTATAGAAGAATTAATCTAGAAATGAAACAAAACATATTGGTACGAACATCTTTTTAACACTTTGATTAACATGGGAATGACGACCTATTTGTGTTAAGATTACAGTGGAATAGTTCTCTCGATAATTTTGGGACGAAGACCATTTTACAGAGACTCTGGCGGGTGTGGCGGATCATGGAGAGGTTAGGCACCGTATACCTGGCTTCGTTCAACGCGAGATACTAATGTCTATACGCGCACGAGCTGCGGCAAGCGTTGCTGATATCTTAGTGCCTTCAAAGCGTTACTCAGGATTTATTTTACAGCGCTCGTTTCAGTTTCTCTCCGCAAATTATACCGGAAATGAGCCGGTCCTCGTCTTCAAAAAATCAAGGAAGAGAAATTCATGCTACAGTAAACCACTTTTCCTTAGGGTATGCATTGTTTTGCGCATTTTTCGGCAAACATTTTTGGTGCCTAAATTTTCTGTAGAGCTTCGCATACGTTTACCACGTACTTCTGCGTGAAGATGTGAAGTACTGAAAGAACTTAAAGCACCCGGCTTTTCACGTACACTGGAAATTCTACGAATATCGATATTTTTTTTTTATTGTGGCCAAGGAATGATATCAAGTCCTAAACATTTGACCAACAAGTCCTAAAAGAATGCACAAGCAGCATTTCAAAGCAGCCATGTATCCAGAAGGAGTCCGGTAGTATCATTCGCTAAAAAGCAGACCATTCTTGCAAAAAATAGTGCCTAGATACTAAACTAGTGTACTGCCACGTTAGGAGATGCATAATGCGATTTTGAATTCCCCCATATATTTGTTGAGCCCCCGCGGCGGCTCAGTTTTTTCTGCCTTTAGTACACATCATAGTAGAAAGAAATAATCGAAAAGTGGGTTACCTGAAACGAGCTCCAGAAACCAGTTCAGGAGGGCACCTTATACGACAGGGCATGCGCCAGGGCGCATTATATACACCTCTAGCGCAAAGATAACCCACCGGCGAAGGGAAGGTAAAGGAGAGGGGGTGGGGGAATACGCGCAGGGCAGGTATGACGCTGATAATATTTCACGTGGATGTCATGGGTCTCTAAACACTCGAGGGTTTGAAACCTCGAGGGTTTAAAAAAAAAGCCTTCCTGAAACTTGACGCTGGGTACATGGCACGTGATTGCGAATGAGTAAGAGGTGACATAAATCTATATTGCAGATGGCGTGTGTGGCACAATAAAATCTAAACTACAATTCTACTGAAAGTTGAATTAGTATTGCATGACGCAGGTGGAATCTACAGAACCTCGCATAGTCAAAGCTGCATCGTCGGCCCACAAATGACCTGCTGCTCCAGCCAATACGTACAAAGCATTAAAACGCAGCAGGTACTGTCGCAATCACAATATTGCGGGACGTCGTAAACCGTGGCAGAACAGCGTCCCGTGCCATCTAACAGCGCAGCCTCGCTCCTTCTCCCCCTTTGATGCATCTCTGCGCTGTCACTCCTAGCACGCGTGGCAGTACATAGATCGCCGCTAGCGCCAGGTGCCGCTTGGGAATCTAGCCAGCATCTGGCTCAGCCGCTGATGAATGAAGCAGTTAGCGTGTGACTCTTGACAACGATGAGGGAGCGTGCAATTATGTTTTCTCTGTTTTTGTTGTGCGAGTGTATGCGCGCTGAACGAACAGGCCTCAAGGCTGAATGTCGGGATGACCAACTTCTTGTCGAGAATAATTTTGGTGTACCAAGCACTCCCTTGAAATAGCAGTTACGCAAACATATAGGCGAAAAGGAAAAGCCAGATTTATTGTGCGCATGAAAGAGAAAGCCACAATACTCGGCAACAATTCTCTCAGATGTGTTCCTCGTGTCCAGCGCTCTGCGAAGCTCATGTGCCGTTGACTTGACGACGACGGCATTCACTGACTGCAGTTGATCTGGCGTCAACCCGAATGACACATCGAGCTCGTACAGGACCGGAATGTGCCCGACGTGAAGGCAGAAAAGAGTGAAGGGTGCAAGCAGAGCGCCGGTTGATATGGGTCTGTCAAAGGACATTTTGATGAAACAAAAAATACAGGCAAGCATGCAGGCTTCTAAAGCTCACGAACAAGCCGCGGATGTTTGGCTGATCCAGTACCACGTTCCTAATGCCCCGTTAAATTGCCATCCACGGCGATTACTTCTTGTAAGCCTCCTGGCATGGAACGGTAAAGAGCTGGCACCAACTCAGTGTCAGAGCGCAAACACTCCCACTCGTGGCTGAGGCGGGACCATAGCGCCTCGGCTGTTGTTGCGCCGAAACCTGTCGAAATGAGACGCTTCTTCTCCAAATGCTTTCTATGATGTTTAAGTCCGCGTCGTTTGGCGGCCACTGCAACCGGTACACGCTTCGAGAGTCTAAGAAGGACTCCACAATGCGAGCTGTGTGTACAGGGCTGCGCGGTCATGCTGCAGCCAGTACAGCCCGTCCGCGAATGGGCCGTCCAAGACGTAAGGCACCAACGTGAACTCTATGATGTCCCTGTATGCTGCCGCGTTGAAGCGCCCGTCAATGCGCACGAGGGGCCCAAGTCCATCTTTCGAGACGGCGCCCCAGACTGAGACGATGCACCGGCCACTTGAAAGCACACTTTGCGTGTAACTCGGCAGATACCAAGTTGGAGGGAAGGGGGAAAGTAGATGCAGATGAGAATATTGTTGAGCCAGCTTGCTCGTAGTTCACTTGTTTTATAAGTGGAGAGCGTACTGGCAGAGCAACTGCTGTACGTGAAATTTATCACAGGGAAGCAGCCAGAAAAGACATTTCACAGCTAGAGTCAGCTGCACGCATGGAAACACTGCAGCAGTAAACCACTGTTAAGCTGTTATGGTCCAATATGTGTTGCAAGAAAAGTCAGGCAGTAACTATGAACCTGATGGAAGAACGCAAGATTGAAAATGTGGTTCACTGCATAAGCACACTCGGAAAAAACTCCATATTTCATGCCTTTCACGGGGGCCGCCGCGGTGGCTCAGTGGTTTTGGTGCTCGGTTGCTGACCCAAAAGACGCGGGTTCGATCCCGGCCGCGGCGGCTGGAATTTCTTTGGAGGAGAAATTCTAGAGGCCCGTGTACTGTGCGATGTCGGTGCACGTTAAAGAACCCCAGGTGGTCGAAATTTCCGGAGCCCTCCTCTACGGCGTTTCTCATAGCCTTAGTCGCTTTGGGACGTTAAACCCCATAAACCAACCAACCAACTAAACCAACCGAATATAACGGGCGACTTTAAAAGTGTATACCAGAGAATATGTGGCTATTTTTGTCTACCTGCCACTGACCGGCCGCCAGACACGCCGCTCTTGGTCCCACCTCGTGCTGAAAGTCGACTCGTCGGTGAAGACCACGTGAGACCAGTCAACCACGGTCCACTACTCCAGGGCCCGTGCAAACTCCAGCCTCTGTCGTCGCTGCTTGTCAGACAGATGGGGCTTTTGAGCCTCCACGCACTTTTGAAGTCCGGCTTCCCTCAGTGTTCGCCTTATAGTGCACAAAGACACCTGAATCCCCAGCTCTTGTTCCAGTTCTCGTGCAGTGATGACGGGATCGGCGACTGCAGCAGCAACGATCAGCTGGTCTTCTTCCTCCTGTGTGGCTCTTCGACGACCGGAGCGCTCGGCGTCCGTTATTCTTCCGTTGTCTTCCCGGAAGGCACGAATAGCGCGAGTGACCGCGGATTTCGATCTGCCCGTGCGGCGGCATATTACCCGCTGAGGCACTCCTTCGACAAAAAGAGGCGCAGTAAATCGTCTTTCTTCGGCAGGAACCCTCGGTGGCATTTTCGTATGTGCAGAAATGCATCAGAGGGACCCGCTTATATACCGACTGTTGCGTAAATCAGAGAAAATCGAAAAAAAAATTCTCTCGGCCTAACCGCACGTTTGTTCGGGTTAAAATTTCGCACAGAGATCACATTTGGTGGTCAGTTTTGTTTTATGCTCCATTTAGGTGGGATATTCGCCTGATTCGGTCAGAATTATTTGGAAATCCCCATCGTCTGCGGCGAGGGGGAACCAAAACCGAAAGACTTCGCAGCACTGGTATCCGTGGCGCCATCTCGCACTAACTGGAGAAACGAGCCCTCTACCGGGGAGAAGTTGGACTCACATAGCTAAGTTGTGGGCTTGGCCTTCTCTTGATCACTATACGACCGCATTTTCGGTGATGTCTTGCGCTGCTTCGCAGCAGAGAGCACCAAGCAAAGATAATTTGCTCACCAACTTAGCACACGGCCGGTCTCGAGGGGGGCGCGCTCGCTCTTTTTCGCGCGCCCCCCTCGAGACCGGCCGTGTTTTTTTTTTTTATTCGAGAAGTCTGCCATGAGGCATAAGTTGAGAAAAGGGGGAGTGGAATGTAGGTTACAGAAAGTTAAAAGAAGGAGTGTAGACCAGTTTCGGCGAGGTACTCGCATAGGCTGCTGGTGAAGTGATTGTCCATAGTCCACATCACATAGTCCCCGTCGCGGTTCCACCACAGGCCGACCTCCCTGAGGAGCCGTTTTCTAATAGTGGCCGTCGCTGGGCAAGTCCACAACAGGTTCCGCACATCACAAATGTCCGGTGCAGCGCCGCAGTGAGGGCACCTGTCAGTTGCTGGCAGATATTTATCACCCCACCGATAACGGACAGATAGGGTCAGGGCCGCCCCTGCCCGAATCCGGCGCACTGATACCTCCTCCTGCCGAGTAAGACTACGGGGGAGAGGGTGCGAACACGGAGGAATTAGAGCACAACTGGGTTTCTCGGGTGGGCGCGAGATGGCGCTACGGGTACCAAAGCTGCGAAGTCTTTCGGTTTTGGTTCTCCGTCGCCGCAGACGATTGGGATTTCCAAATAATTCTGACCGAATCAGGCAAGTACCCCGCCTAAATTAGTGTCAAATAAAACTGACCATCAAATGCAAGCTCTGTGCGAAATTTGAGCCTGAACAAACGTGCGGTTAAGCCGAGAGAATTTTTTTTTCGATTTTCTCTGATTTACGCAACACGCGATACCTTCCATTAACAATCTCCAGCCAATAACAAGTCTCCAGGTTTAGAACAACTGCTGAGGTCACTGTGTCGAAGATTGCAAGGAAATGTCGGCACAAAAGCTCATGGGTAGCTGCTGATACTGTTTTAGTGACAACTTCGTGCCGTTCGATGCCAGGACACCTTCAAGTAATAATTGCAGTGGATGGGAATTTCACTGGACATTAGCAAAGTCGGACCTGGCTAGCAGAACACGCGCCCCCGCCCCCCCCCCCCCTCCGTTCTTCGCCATCGGGTTTAGAAGGCTGCATGTCTACTTGTGCATTTTTTTATTGCGCCGAAAGCGCCGTTCACATGCACATATTGCATGTCGCTCCACTTGCGCCACTGACCCTTTTCTGCCTCCGTCTCTGACACGCCTCTTTTCCGTACGGACTCGGCCTCAATGTGTCTGGCGCATTCCGGTTGACGCCATATTAAGTGCAATCAATGAATGCCGTCGACGTAAAGTTAACTGCGCATTAGTGTCGCTTAGTGCTGGACTCGCGTATACATCTGAGAGAATTGTTTCCGAGAGTTAATTCACTTTAAAGGAAGGTGTTTTTACTTCCTTGCCGCAAAAATTAATCACACATTTCCTTGCTTTTTTTTGTTTACTGTAGCTATATTTTTCGCGTAGGCCTTGGCATTCCACCGTTCTTCTCGTCCAGGAGTAGTTGTTTATCCTAGCATTCGGGGTTTTGTTCCCACTTAAGCGTGTGCGTGCTGGAAACAGAGGGCTACGGCTGTGAAGAACATGCAAACGAATAAAAAAAATGCGAGGACCATCTTACGTTATGACTCGGCAAATTTGCACACTAATACAAGTGACTCGTCATTGCAAGTCCCCTCCCCTTTCCCCAGAGTCGATCCTCCGCGAAAGCGGCAACTGTCTCCATCACCCATCGCAGCCGTTTAGGCAGACCTGGACATCGAAGCGGCACCTGGCGCTCGTTCCGATCTTCATGCGCCGCGCGTAAGGTAGTAGTGAGGCTACAGACATCCCTTAGAAGAAAGAACGAGCGGGAGTGCGCCGTTAGGTGGCGCAGAACCCGCAGAACGCAGTTCTGCCACGCTTTCCGGCGTCCCGCAGTATTGTGATCGTGACAGTGCGTCTTTTAACGTAACTTCATTTTTGAGGCTTCATTGCATCACACCGAGCGATGCAGAGGAAAATGGCAGCTGTAATGTTGAAAGACAGAAAGAACGTACCGCCGGTTATAGAACAAACGCGAGTGTACGATGTTCCAGCTCATGGCTTGCTTTCCTGGACATGCAATAACTAGTGCCACCTGTTGGATGCCTTAGCACTCACTGCGTAACTCAATGAGGAGATTTTAAACTTGTGATTTTGAGAAAGCTAGAGAGCTGCAAGTGGTTTTGCCCTAACATGGAGATTATCATCGCCAATAAAGCCTCCTCGCTGCAACGTCAGACCTATAAAATACTTTCTGCGCTCACAGCAGCAATTTCCGACAGCCGAAGAAAATCAGTAGGATGTACCGAAAGTTCGAAATTACCGCGGCTAATATCATTTCAGCGCCCCGCCGCTCATGGTAAAGCGCTTAAAACGCGAAGCGTTTGTCCAGATTTCCTGGGTTTATAAAAATGGGATGATAAAATGCACTTTGGCAGAGAATGTGAGATGTGGTAACGGGTTCTTCTTTCAGATAATAGCCGAAAGCCGCAGAAAGTCAGATGGGTTATGGATACTCGAAGACTCGAAGTGGATACTCGAAGTGGATGGATCACTCGTAATGAATGTAAAGAAGAGGAAACGAAGAGGAAAAAAAAATTACAATGAAATTCAATCGGAATTTTGTATCCCCTTAGCTCTTCATTGATAACAAGCCTTGATATCACCACACACGTATGCTGTAACAAGACATCCCATTGCAAGAACAGTCATGCAAAAATAGCTTGGTACATGAAAATTGTTTATTTATTTAACAAACACAGCAGGCCCTAAGTGGGCCCTAGGAGGAGGGGTGAAAGGAATAAATTATTGTGAATATGAATTCATCGGAATAACAGCGTGAAATATAAGTGACATCAAAATGCAATGAGACATGTTCAACTCTAACAAAAAACGTACGCAAATACGAAGCGCGGCAATGAATAAGGCGTCAACAATCTGTCAATGGAATTAATGGACATGACCACACCTGAAAGCAGCTTGTTCATTTCCTCAATAGTTCCCGGGTAGAAATAATATTTGTAGCATTAATTTTTGCTTGATACGGAGTTAAAGAATGCGCATAATGATGTCTTGTGGGACAAGATGTAAGGGCCGCGAGGTTAGGTTGAGAACTCATGACGAGTTTGTTGTTTTTCAGCAAAAATAGAAATTTTAGTCTGTATTAACCTGCATGTTTGTAGTTGTGGGATGGAATTTCCTTTAATTAAAATGCAGGGAGAATCATATGTGCGATAATTTGAAAAGATGCAGCGCACGGCTTTCCGCTGGACAGTCTTCAGTGCCTCAATATTCTTCCTGGTATAAGGGTCCCAGACTGTGCAAGCGTACTCTTGTTTAGGTCTGATGAGGCCAACTGCTTCACCCGGGAAGGAACGTTTTGAAGTTTCTTTCCATGTTTTCTGCCGGAGGATGAGCATGTATTGGCAATATGACTGTTCCAACTTAGATTATTAGTTATGGTAACACCGAAGCATCTATTCTCCTTAACTTCTACAAGAGGATGCTATGGAAGGGTGCATAGAAACAAGTGTACAACTTTTTTGTTGATAATCTTCATAAAAACTATTTTGGCGGCATGAAGCTGCCTGTTCCAATTACTGGACCATGTGTCAATTTTTTATAGTTAGAGTTAAGAAGAATTCGGTATTTAGATCAAGTAAGTCATGTCTGCTCACTAAGTTTGTTAAGAAATAGCTCCTCGCATTGAAAAAGACACGTGTAGATCGAAAAAATGTTATCTTATAATATCGATGTCTTATGTCTACTGCACTCTCACAATCTTGCAAGTGGTCCAATACAGCCTGGAGAGTTGCTGATGCGGTTTTTCAGTGTGTATTACTGGCACCAGAATAAGCACGCAAGAACTCTTAGCAGGTCGCGTACATCGCTATAGATGTAATTTGATGTAACAACCCTCGTAAGATATACTTTTTTCAGCGAAAATAAGTCAACAATGTCTCGATGGACCAGCAAGCTAATTACGCAACTCAGCGAACAACGTGGTTACGCGCGGGTATGCCGCAGCATGACGAAGATTTCGTGAAGGCCGTAAATGCATTGTAAATGCATGTAGTAGACACTGTTGCTTTCAATGTGCGTTGCAGCGGCCAGTTCAACTGGGCTACTTTTTCCAAAGAGGAGCAGCGGTAGATTTCTTCGGCCTTTTTTTTCTCTCTTGCAAACTGGACGTACAAAGGGCTGCTCTGCATCCCATAGAGATCTGTTTCAAGGGAATTTTGGCCAGCTGCTCCTTTCAGAATCTGAGCACGTTTGCTACTTCCCCGTCCCCCTCCCGAAAAGAAAAAGAAAAGTTATTTTATTTGAGTGGAACCTTCGACTCATGGTTCCACGCTTCGGCTCAACCAGCGGTTGAAGAAGTACAGGCGCAATGTTTTTGCGTGTCTGTCTTCTTGTGTCTTGAACGTGGTTTACAGGCCCAACAATCATTATGATTAGGTTCGAATGGGCAGTGCGCACCCCTAAATAATTAGTTACTAGTGATTTTCTGCAGGTAGTTTCGGTATGCGCCACCTTTTAGTGCTTCATGATGCTATGGTCGACCGACTAATACGTTCTGATGACGTAGCTCAGAAAACTATGCCATGAGTAGTTTGTACTCTCATGCCTCTAGCGTGTGAGTTTTAGTACCAACCAGCGAAGTGTGGGGAAGTAATCGCCATCTGAATAATAATTTCACTTGGCAAGGAATTCGGCCACTACGCTAACGCATTTCGCTTGCTACCGTTGCTTTGGTTATTTAACTTCACCTGCCGCACGGCCGTAGTTACCGTACGTAGCGTGTTTACCGTGCAACGGTGCTAAAACATCCTACCAACGGCTCTGAGAACGTCTCCAGGCCGTCGGCAAACGCGGTTTCGGTTTCTCTGCTCCCGCCTACCAATAGCCATCGCTGTCCGCATCGCCCCACACTCTAAGCACTGCGTGTGGCTGCTCCTGTGGCTCCGCGACTGCTCTCTTAATTAGCGCTTTTTGGATAAGGCAGATAGAATGAGCCACCTCCGCATTATATTTTTAACTTGTTTACTTTACCTGGCCTCAGGTGTCTTCCCTATGCTTTTTATCGCAAAAGCATTTGCAAACAGTACAGCTCTCGTCTTACGTGCATATGCAATAAAGTCTTAACTCTTATTCCCTGATATGAACATTGTCCTTTGTCTTTGATTCGCTGCAGAACGCTGCAGTTCGAGTGCTATTCCAAGGTTTCATTGTTTGAGAGGTTGGCCGCCTTATTACATTCCTTTTTGCTATCTCAGCTATCGGGTAGAAAAATTCCACGATGAAGCAAGAGTAAAGCGCAGTTGCACTGAGATCCGGTAAATTTGGAAAGCACCGTTGGCGTGAAGGCAGTATGAACCGACTAACCGCTGATGCAATCGATCACCATACCTCATATCTTTTAGCTGCTCAGAGGCTTAGCCTAAAAAAATGCCTGCATGTCGTCATATGATATACATAGCAGTGACACCCACCTGAGGCCGAAACAGTGCATGCCACGCACAAATGTAGATTGCACTAAGCGATAAGCGTTTGCGTCTCACTTTACCACGCTCTGCCTATCTGCAAAGACGAAAGATATAATGAGAAAAAATAATTTTGAGTTGAGCTCTTGGCAGAGCCGAAGAAGCTGCTTACGGCACGCCGGAGTGCTGGGTTGCATACTTATTTCTTGCAATCCCGCCGTATATCCCACTGAAACGTACATACGCGAACGTTGATGCATTTCGCCTCCATTCTAATCACGTGACGGCTTCAACTTGTTTTGGATAATGGGGGTACGGGGTCGCTGCTCGCTTGCTGCTGCTACTGCTTGCCGGTTGACGGAACCGCGGTAAAGCCGACGTCAGTTCCCACCACCAGGACAGGAGTGCCGTCGAGTCAATGAGTTGTGTCAATGGGAGGAAGATTACGAATGGGTTTATTTGCATTTTTACAAGCGTAAGAGCAAACGGCAGATGCAACGGGAGAGTCAATGGGAGAGTCCCCAATACCTGCCACCAGGATGTAAATGGCCCGTAGATAGACAGAAAGAAGCATTCCGTTCGCACGGAGAGTGCTAAGTTTAGAATACAAGGACGCGAGCATAAGTAGACGCAACAGGCTGCAGCGTTCAAAGCCTAAACTTAAAAAAAAAGAAAATACGCCCAAATGGGAGCAAATGGCTTGTCCTCTAGTGCAGACTGAAAATCAGCTTTATTTGCTCCCTATAAACGGAGTATTTTTTTACTCTCCTAAAGAAAGGGGGGGGGGGGGGGGGGTATGTACCAGGAAGTAAATTTTTTACTACCCACAGAAGAGGAATCCAAAAGTAGTGATGGAAATTTATCCTAACTCAGGATCATTTTTATTGCAGTGCCAGCGGCGGAAACGTACAGGTAGGTGCGGGGGCCGCCGGCAACCCAGCTTGGGAAAATGCATTGCGCAAATGTCACCCCGCGTCACGCATGCTTTTCGCCATCTGTAAGCCCAGCGGCGGCGTAGGCGGAGGCGACAAGAGTCGTGTGCTTGTTGTTTGCTTTTCGTTTACGAGCTCGTTTCGTGCCTGTGATTGTGGATAAAGCAATGTAATATTAGAATAAGGAGTTGAAAGCTGCAAAGGACTCTCGGGGTAGTTTTCGTGGTCATGCACCACTCTTTAGTTGACTAAAAACCTGAGCAGAATGAGCTGAAAATTACTACGCCCCCGAAAGTATTCTGGTATAGCTGTGTTTGCTTTCATCGTTACTTGTTTAAAACTTGGTTTCTTAATACTTCTGAGGAAAAATGTAGCCTCATTAGCTATATACACAGCTCGGTGTCGAAACTATGTTCCGTCATATTTCCATGCTGATGCAACTCGCTACAGTCTGCTGAAATGCATTGCGATAACCACACCGAAAAAAGCCGTGAGAATGAGGCCTAATCGGGGGCTCCAACGGGGTGGCGACACTAGCAAAAGGAGGTCAGGTATGGTTGGAGTGCGGGAAGCTTCACAGGAGCAGTTCAGTTATGTAGCTTTCTGTAGCGGAAAACGGCGACAAGCCGATACCTTGTAGCGCGGTAGGCGCACGTGAAGGAGCTGGAGTGAGCAGAGATCCAGCGGCGATGGTAACCAAGAGGCCGTCACTCACCGCCATCACGCGGACGGTGCAGAGGGCGCTTTTTTTTTTTGCTCCACTGAGGAGTTCGGGCGCATTGAGACCACGAGACCGAACGAAACCCGATTTCAAGATGGGAGTTATAAGGAGAAGAATCCCCCTTTATGCTCATTATCCTGTACAGGCGGTAAAATGGGTAACATAAAATACTTTTATTCCATTCAAATGGAGTGAATGTTTTCACATACGGAGTTTAAAGGGCGACGCCAACCATTTAAACTCTCAGTTGTGTTGATTCTTGTTTGCAGTGTACTCACGCATTGCTTATCGGACGTTTCCATTTGTGTCATGTATAGGGTAGATCAATAGTTTCCAGGCTAGAGGGTCTGCTTTTGAGCGGTATAGCCGGGCAGTTAGGACACCCCCGAAGCTCTAAATATCTGTAGAGGGTAGAAGGAGTGCATTTTAAATTCAGACAACATTGATAGCTTTATCGGCATCTTAAGTGACAGGATATATAGAAGGAAACCAGACCCTGTCGCTGGAGAACATTTGACCAACCATGTACATTCTTTTGCTGGCCAGTGGCACTCAATGGTTTTCTTTCTCTGCTAGAAATGGTGTGACAGCATTAAAAACAGAACACTGTATTCCACTGCGTCCGCGAATGTCCTGAAAGTCAGAGGAATACTCGGTACTGTTGCTCCAAAAGTTTGGTCTTCCAGGGATGCTATACACGAGTCCCACTGTACATCTTGGAAGCAAAACACTTGGGCGCATTAATTTTGGGAAAGCCGGTACATTCGCGGTGCGATGCAGCAAAAACGGTGAGACATGAATATCCTCAACATGATTTTGCGAAGCTTGTGCTCATATTTTTTCTCGCTTTCGAATCAGCAAGGGAAAGCAGGAGCGGGTTTTGTTAACTTGCGGTGCTGATACTCACATCGAAATGTCCCACGTCGATAAGTGGTTCAGTGTGTTTGAACAACGTGCACAACAGTTGAATGGTTTGGTTTATTGGTTTGGTTTATTGGGGTTTAACGTCCCGAAGCAACTCAGGCTATGAGGAACGCCGTAGTAAAGGGCTCCGGAAATTTTGACCACCTGGGGCAGTGTGCGTTTGCTTCGTCGAAAAAGATAGCTGTACACTTAGATTTTTCTTTATTTGCGAAGAACCTTCAAAGGTGCCGCCGCGGTGGCTCAGTGGCTATGATGCTCGGCTGCTGGCCCGAAAGACGCGGGTTCGATCCCGGCCGCGGCGGCTGAATTTCTTTGGAGGAGAAATTCGAGGCCCGTGTACTGTGCGATGTCGGTGCACGTTAAAGAACCCCAGGTGGTCAAAATTTCCGGAGCCCTCCACTACGGCGTCTCTCATAGCCTTAGTCGCTTTGGGACGTTAAACCCCATAAACCAAACCAAACCAAACCTTCAGAGGTACTAGTGGAGGGGAGCCATAGAATTATCCGGTAACACGCGATGTTTCCCACTCTAAGAGAATCTTATTCTTGGTGCTTTCATTTACCTGGGAAAAAGAAATAATACCCCGAGATTCCTGCGGCCTTTTCCGGCCTTGTTATAAATGCTGGCCAATGCAGCTGGAAACGCTGCAAATAACGCCAGAACTCGCCTACGCAGGTGGCTTTCTTCACTATGGGACGTCGTGCTTCGATCGCTGGGTGCCTAGTTTTGACCTTCAGCTGAGTTAGAGGTCAGGCAGTGAAAAAGAGAAAAAGAAATTGAATAACAAATATCCTTTAAGGAGCGCTCAGCGAGGCTATCGCCGCAGGCAACACACCTCGTGTAAAACTGCATCACACTCTCGTGCAGTGCACTGGAGAGCGTCGTCTTCCATCTGGTCCGTCCCGTGGCACTGCCTGCTCACCGTCGTCTTCTACGTAGCCCAAAGCCGTGCTTTCACTCCGATTCGAATGTAGCAAAATATTCTCTATAGTTTTTGTGTGAACAGCGTAGGATTTGCTACGTATAGGGCTGGACAGCTTTAGTTTAGCAGTTCGTTGCGGTCGCTTGCCGTCCTTTTCCAATTGTCTCTCCATTGTGGAATTTCCCTGATGTTGCACGCTGAAATGATCTGTGAATGCTAGAGTGGTCGCATAAGCTGGGAAGCTCTCTATGAAAGCGGTTTTGTAACGTGTTAACACGATCCACAACAAGTGCTGCGTAACAGAACGAAGTCGAAAGTAAGTATTGAAGGTAACTACTCGAAGGCAAGTACTGCAGTGAAAAAATTTTCAGTACAACTGAGAGCGAGCTCACATTCAACATAATCATAGATATCCCAGGAGGGGTACCTTTTTATTCCGTTCTACCTTATTGGGTCAACATTTGCAATAAATATCATCCCCGCCCCCCCTCATCATTCGTTTGTTTAGACCACTGCATTTGTGAATTCCCTCCTCCATCTATTTATTTCATACAACGGAGTAGGCTGCTCATATTAAAGGGACACTGAGGAGAAATGGAAGTTGGTGTGTATCGACAGAATACCAGCTCCTGATTACAAAAACGCCACTCATACTAACAAGAAAGCTCTTGTAACGTAGAAAAGAGCAAGAACCAAAATACAGGTATCGCCGCCACAGGCCAAACTCGCAAGTACAAGCGTGATGACGTCATAGGACAAAACAGTGTTGCTAGAACCATTGACTCTAGAAACACTGGGACCCGAGGGGCCACGAATCACTGAGGCGCAGCCAATGCATGCGCAAATCTCCTTGACGTCGCCGGATGGCGCCACGTACCCAGCAGCTACGGGCTCGCCTGCAGCATCGGGACCAATCAATGCCTGCTCATCGGCGGTATGCGGGCTTTTAACAAGGTACACGGTATGCTAAAGGTGTCTATTTGCGAGAACTTCGTCGACGACTTCGAGAGCGGGATCCATCGTAACGCTGGAAAAATGCTGGTGCAAACGTAAACGAAGCGACGGTAGCGACGGCCGCAAAAGCCGATAGATGCCTTCAACGTGCGGCCGGCGGTAGCTTTCCTTTCGGCTGCTGCTAGGCCGCACTGCTGGCGGGCAGAAATCACGGACTCTGCGTCACGTCTTGTCACGTCATGTTTCACGTCGCTTAGTCCTGTGTCGTCATAAGAGAATCCCAAGTTTGAATCAGAGCAGTGGGAAAAACTTTTTCAACTTCGAATCCCGCTGACGTCCAAGTGGCAACAATGCCATGAAATGCCGAACTATTGGATTTCTCTTTAAAAAAATATTAATAGAGCTCTCCTCACTGTCCCTTTAAGGCGAAAACCTTTAATTGCTCATTCTCCCGTCCGTCCGTCCGACCGGCGTTACATCCAGCGCCTGGGGTGACTCATCGACAAGCGCAGATGATAGGAGCAAACGAATGGCAGCATCAGATAGAGGGGACAATATGTAACCCCGACGCCAAGTTTGACGACTGTAGAGGGAACAGATATTTAATTATAGGCAATTATAGCGAAAAAACAAAGAAAAGAATGAAATTCGTTGATATATCGCGGACGTCGATATAGCGACATTAACGATGTGACGTCTCATCCACCGAAAGCCGTGACAGCGTAGTGAAAATTATCCCAGAATTGGCGGAGAAACGCCGGCTTTGTGTCAAACTAGATTGCAAAATGTGTAATTAATTGTAAGTAGGACTTAAGATCACTCAAAGATCTATAATTTCGGTAACGATATCTCAAAAACGAGGAAAATTTGGTGATGTCACATCAGACGAAACGACGTCGAAGCAGTGTGATCCGCCGCCAAGCAAAAACTGCCGACGCGCTGCGCATGCGCAGCGTGACGTCACCGCTTCCTTTCGCCACGCTCTTCTCCTCTGTTGTGAAATGAATTCAAGCGCGGCAAATTCAAGTCAGTGCAATGAGTCGTAAACGGCTTCCGCCTTCCCGCACTTAAGATCTAAGTGCCTCCAACGAATTATTACGTCCATGAAGTCACAACTTCCACATTAGATGCCACAACTGGTTTCTAACTCTCTTCTAAGCGAAAATAGTAAATCGGAAAGAACGAAATCGAATCAGAACACCTGTTTTATTTTGTCGTGTAACGCTGCAGCGTGTTAAGCTAATGCTTACTCTACAATCCTAGCCAGGAATTTGGGACAGCTGTGAAGATCAATGGTTTCTCCCCGCTGTGGCGCATGACACGAAACTGCTTTATTTTATTTTTGATGAGAAGGACAGTAAACTTTATTGAAAATGTCATTATTTTTGCAGCCTCCCGGGAGGAGTCTTTTTTCTAGGACACCACTGCAGCCGCTCTAGAGAGAGAGAGAGAGAGAGAGAGAAAGGAATATTAATGAGAGGAAAAGGAGGAGAGGTCGGCCGTTGGTAACATGGCCCTGGCCTGCTACTCCACACAGGGGAAAGGGAAGGGTAGGAAAAGGAAAGTGCGAATGAAGGTTGATGAAGGCAAAATACAATGAGTTTCATGGGTTATGTCCGCACACACACACACACTGGCTGGCACTCGCATCGCAGTGATGAGACGCACGTGATTTGCATGCGTGCCTGCACATTTTGGAGGAGTATTATTGTCCTTAGACGCTAAACAAATTTTCTAAGTTTATGTAAGCACTGATGACCTCTCTATTAGGAAATCTCTCAGTTCTGTACATTTGTTGGTGATGACATCCTGGAAGATCATAACATTTATCGAACGTTTTCAGTGTGTGGGCATATAGGGCTATATAGGAAACTTATTTTTTTACGCTTAAACCGGAAGTTCAAATTTAGCGAGCGAGTTAGCCCGAATGCACTATTACCATAGGCAAACCCCGAGCCGTCCATTGCACATCGTCTTCTTCATGAACTAATACTACTATCGAACTAATGTTCGCGATTTGAGCTGCGTGGCAGTAGTGACAGAGAGATGTGCGCTGCATGCGTTGGAGTGGGCAACTTTGCGGCAGAAACGCGGCACTAGAGCATAGGTGGCCGGCATACTTTTGGACAAATTGGCATTGCAGATGAAAAAAATTGACGACGCGCTAACTGGCTGTCTGGGTCAGTGGACACCTGGATCGCGATTTCAGGCAGTGGCTGTGGTGTCCACCTGCAAACAAACTGTACTTTTGTATTTTCGCACAAAATTCAGTGCTCAGCAATACTAAACCGCCAGCCCTTTTTTTATATTTGTGCCTTCAGACAAATTTGTAGTCGTGGGTATCAGTGGTCGCTAGCTGTCCTCTAAAGTGTAGGGCAAGAATGTAGGTTGTTGTTTTTTTTTTCACCCCAAGCATGTACAAACAGGGCTTACAAGAAACTTTGTGACGTTGGTTTTGTAACTTTACAGCCCATATTCTGTTCACCAGAAAAAATGGTAGTTTGTAGAAATTGAGCACTCGCATCTCTTTATCCCAGTAGTTTATTTCGAGCTCGTCTTTTGCACCTGAATGTCTACTCACCGGGCAAAAAGTCGCAGTATAAGCAACTAGCTACATCATATTCTTGTCACGCCCTCGACTCAGTCATAGGCTTCCGTCATATCTTCAACTTCATCAGCTCAATTCATCTTATGGGGTCGGTACCAACATCCATCGCTAGCATCTACATGCTTGCTATAGAAAAGAGAGCACTAAAAAAAATTCAAATGAAAAAACTTCCACGAAGTGAAGCCTTAATGCCTGCTTTTTTTTTCCCCACCCTCCTGGATTTCTCTCCCCTGATGCACCTACGAGCGCTCTTCAAAGCAGTCCCAGGGAGCGTACCTAATGCTGGCAGCAGCGGGCTTTTGTGGCCTTCTCAACAAAACTGTCAATTAATATGGTTGGCTCTGATTTTCCTCCCGGTTTCGCACTTTTTTCCACTCTCGTAGTCTTTGCTTTTCTTTTCGGCCTAATTAGTGTTGATTGAGCAAGCGAGGGCTGCCCTCTCAATTAAAACTAATCCGCACTCAGTTTCGTTGGTTATTGTAACACAGTAATCACAGCGCGGGAAGAACGCAGGACAAAGAGAAGACGGTACAAGCGCTAACTTTCAACACAGCGGATTTATTGCACACCTGGAGCACATATACACAAATGATACAGCCGATAGAAAGATGAAACGACATAACAAAATGCCACATGCCGTCATGGCATGAAATCGAGCTCTTTCCTTGATAATGCCACAGACGGCCTGCTGGCGCATTGATCTCCTGCCAGTGCAATCCCATACGCTTCCTTGATTTCTCTAGTTAAGACGTTATGGTGCCGATACAAAATGACGCTGTTAACGAAGAGGGGCGACAAGGTGGTTCTGCGTCACATTTTTTACAACGGGCCTTCAGATCGCCATCTGTGGTGATGTTTCTAACTTTATTGTTGTGCTCCAAGAGGCGCGCATTGAAACACCAGCCCGTTTGCCCTGTGTATTGCCTACTAAATGAAAGAGGAATTTTTTGTACCATTCCCTTCCTGCAAGGAACGTGGGCATTTCTGTGCTCAATTCTGCACTGAGGTTTCCGCGTTCTGGTACGGGAGCTCTTTTTGCACGCACTCAAAAGCTTTTTAGATGCCGTGAATGCTACTTTTACGCCGGAACGTTGCCCTACCTTCTTTAGGTTGTGAGAGACCTTATGCAGGTAGGGAATCACGGCTACGTTTTTTTTCTCGCTTTTTGGTTCCATTTTCCTTCTCTCCTCCGCTCTCTGTTCGTCGCTCATGTGTGACACAACTTTTCTTCTGCGATGCAGGCCTTCGGTGGGTGAGACAATGACATGTTTGGGACAACTCGCCGCCTCCAAACGGCGATCTGGCGGCCCATTGCAAAAAAAAAGGTGTCGCAGAACCACCTTTGAATCCCCTATTTGATAAGGCAGTAATTTTGTATCGGCACCATAACGACTTGACTAGAGAAATCAAGGAAGATTGTGAGATAGGGCAGGAGACCAATGCGTCAGCAGGCAGTCTGGGGCATTATCAAGGAAAGAGCGCGATTTGATGGCACCACGGCATGTGGCGTTTTGTTATGTCTTTTCATTCATTCATTCATTTATTGATACTGTCAGCCTTTCTCAGGCTATTACAGGAGTGGAAAACCTAATAAATTCACATTCAAAACAAGGTACATTTCACAACTGCGATATCGACACAAAAACAAAGGAAAAATCAAACAGTAGACAAGAATAACGTATGCAAGTGCTGAGGCAAAACTATTACATTGTTGTACTACGGTCCAGGTAAGATTTTAGGCATTCTAGAAAGGCCTCCAGGGAGTTAATATTTACAATGGACTCTGGCAGCATGTTCCATTCATCCTTCTATCGGCTGTATCAGTTGTGTATACAGGGTGTTTCACCTAAGACTTTCTGCAATTTTTAAGAATAAGCTATTTGAATTAGATGCGCGCTTTTTCTGGCATAGCATTGTCAGTGGTGTAGTACATCATAATGCAGCTAAGACGTGCTAACTAGCAGGCTTGTTAACCAATATTTAATACTTAACTTTTAAACTATTACCGTTGGGCTCCTTAATTATTGAGAGGCATGTAGCCCACCGTAAGTAATGTCCATATCCGTTTTTAGAATTTCGAGAACGCGATTATCCTCGGCGCTGTGGCCCAACAAATTTTGGCTATTTCGACGAGTTACGTGCACTGGAGAGGTTGCCTTGCCTGCAAGCTTCTCAAACCGCATGTATTTTGGCGCGATGTAGGCGAAATTTGTTGGGCCGCAGCGCCGAGGATAATCGCGTTCTCGAAATTCTAAAAACGGATATGGACATTACTTTCGGTGGGCTGCATGCCTCTCAATAATTAAGGAGCCCAATGGTAATAGTTTAAAAGTTAACTATTAAATATTGGTTAACAAGCCTGCTAATTAGCACGTCGTAGCTGCATTATGATGTACTACACCACTGACAATGCTATGCCAGAAAAAGCGCGCAACTAATTCAAATAGCTTATTTTTAAAAATTGCAGAAAGTCTTAGGTGAAACACCCTGTATATGCTCCTGGTGTGCAATAAATGCGCTGTATTGAAATTTAGCGCTTGTCCCGTCTCGTCTTTTTCCTGCGTTCTTCCCGTGCTATGGTTACTGTGTTATAATGAATTACCAACCTGCCCAAGCCTATTCCGTTCGTTAGTCATCGTGCCCACTATCTCCAATGGGTAATGAGGATCGACCGCCCTCTCAGAGATTCACTGCGCCAAGGAACTAATCAGCATATCTGACGAGAGCTAACTTCATTGTCAACACGATCATCATCATCACCGTCGTCCTCAACTCGGTTACACCTACTGAATGGAAAATGCCTCCCCATAAAGCGCGTATCCAGGGACGACCCATGCCTCCCACCCCTTGGAAATCATGCTGAATTCAGCTCCCACACCACCTGTCTAGTCTCTCCACAGTGCTCTTGAACCTCCCTCCGGCCCCCGATAAAAAAAATTACCTTGCACTCGACCCTGAAAGCAACTGCTCCTCGCTGTGAGCCTGTTCTCCATTTATCGCCAATGAGCACTGTTCTTCGGCCACCCTGTTCTCTAAGCCCTGTAATTTTCCAAACCTCCTCCTTGCCCTCGACTCACTGGAGTCACATGCCACATTTCGTTACCATAAAATACCCTGTGCTACCCTACCGGGCCGTCGATTATCCACTGGTAGCGCCGAGGAAATCGAATGTTCTCACTTCATTTTTGCTCTCTTATGGTTTCAATTCACAAAAAGAACCAAACTAGGCGACCGCTTACGTGAACATCAATATCGGCTGCAAAAAGTTATCACTCGTCCTTTCGAAATTTAATGCAGAGATTGTGACTCGCAAACAGCTTTTTAAAAATCTCTGCCTCTCCCGTAACCGAGAGTAGAGTAAGCATGAAATGTTTACGGGCCTAATGTCATCTCGGTGGACACCCGAACCGCACCGTACAGGAAGGGAGGAACTCCACCACCCGTTCAGCGCGATGCCTTGCCAATTGAACGCAAGGTTTTTTGAGGAAAGCAAATGGCGCAGTAATTCTCTGCCATCTCGGTGGACACCCGAACCGCACCGTAAAGGAAGGGAGGAACGCCACCACCCGTTCGGCGCGATGCCTTGCCCTTTGAACGCAGCGCTTCTCCCCCGGATCACGTATGACAACGAAGTGTAACGTGGCATTTATGTGCTTTTTGCACGCCTTATTAGAAATCGGAAATTATAATTCCGTGCATTATCAAACCCACAGCTCCACTGATATCTTGATAAACATTGAGAAGGCACTGGCAGCAGTTATTAAGCATGAAATGCTTTTAGCCCCCGTTGTCGGGAGTGTGGTGACGTCACGCCGAGACCGAGATCCACTCATCCGGGCATTGAAATCCACTCATCCGGGCATTGAAATCCACTCATCCGGGCATTGAAATCCACTCATCCGGGCATTGAAATCCACTCATCCGGGCATTGAAATCCACTCATCCGGGCACTGAATTCCAGTCATTCGGGCTCTGAAACGAGAACATCCGGGCACCGTACGAGACTTAACGAGAATTAACGAGACTCTGTAAGCCCTCCTACGCGACCGGCATGCAAGCGCCGGTTGGTCTCCAAAGGAGTCACAAAAAATAACTACTGCCAGTGCCTTCTCAATGTTTATCAAGATATCAGTCGCTGTGCGTTTGATAATGCACGGAATTATAATTTCCGATTTCTAATAACGCGTGCAAAAAGCACATAAATGCCACGATACACTTGGTTGTCGTACGTGATCTCTTAGGGGCTTCGCGCATCGAAACAAAGCCGCGCAGGCGGACAGGGGCCCGGGGGAGAAGCGCTGCGTTCCAAGGGCAAGGCATCGCGCCGAACGGGTGGTGGCGTTCCTCCCTTCCTTTACGGTGCGGTTCGGGTGTCCACCGAGATGGCAGAGAATTACTCCACCATTTCCTTTCCTCAAAAAACCTTGCGTTCAAATGGCAAGGCATCGCGCTGAACAGGTGGTGGCGTTCCTCCCTTCCTATACGGTGCGGTTCGGGTGTCCACCGAGATGACATTAGGCCCGTAAACATTTCATGCTTACTCTACTCTCGGTTACGGGAGAGGCAGAGAATTTTTTTTTGTCTCGTTTGGAGACCAACCGGCGCTTGCATGCCGGTCGCGTAGGAGGGCTTAGAGAGTCTCGTTAAATCTCGTTAAGTCTCGTACGGTGCCCGGATGTTCTCGTTTCAGAGCCCGGATGACTGGAATTCAGTGCCCGGATGAGTAGATTTCAGTGCCCGGATGAGTGGATTTCAGTGCCCGGATGACTGGAATTCAGTGCCCGGATGAGTGGATTTCAGTGCCCGGATGAGTGGATTTCAGTGCCCGGATGATGGCTCTCGGTCTCGGCGTGACGTCACCACACTGCCGACAACGGGAGCTAAAAGCATTTCATGCTTAAAATCCAAGGGGGCACTACTGATGTGTGGTTAAGATTTTAAGCTTCGCCTGTGTGTGTGGAACGCGACAGCGTCTTGCAACGCTGCCAGGGAGTCCACATAACGTTATCGCCCGTTCGGCTGTACGCCTTGATCGTCGGTAAATTGGTGTTTTAGGAAAGGAAATGTATCTGTCTCGCATATCTCGGTAGACATTGAACCTCGCCCTAACGGGAAGGGAGGAAGATGGGAGTGAACGAAGACGCCGTATTCACTAGACGCACCTTTTAAGCATGAAATGCTTTTAGCCCCCGTTGTCGGCAGTGTGGTGACGTCACGCCGAGACCGAGAGCCATCATCCGGGCACTGAAATCCACTCATTCGGGCACTGAAATCCACTCATCCGGGCACTGAAATCCACTTATCCGGGCACTGAAATCCACTCATCCGGGCTCTGAAACGAGAACATCCGGGCACCGTACGAGACTTAACGAGATTTAACGAGACTCTCTAAGCCCTCCTACGCGACCGGCATGCAAGCGCCGGTTGGTCTCCAAACGAGACAAAAAATAACTGCTGCCAGTGCCTTCTCAATGTTTATCAAGATATCAGTGGAGCTGTGGGTTTGATAATGCACGGAATTATAATTTCCGATTTCTAATAACGCGTGCACAAAGCACATAAATGCCACGTTACACTTCGTTGTCATACGTGATCCGGGGGAGAAGCGCTGCGTTCAAAGGGCAAGGCATCGCGCCGAACGGGTGGTGGCGTTCCTCCCTTCCTTTACGGTGCGGTTCGGGTGTCCACCGAGATGGCAGAGAATTACTGCGCCATTTCCTTTCCTCAAAAAACCTTGCGTTCAAATGGCAAGGCATCGCGCTGAACGGGTGGTGGCGTTCCTCCCTTCCTGTACGGTGCGGTTCGGGTGTCCACCGAGATGACATTAGGCCCGTAAACATTTCATGCTTACTCTACTCTCGTTTACGGGAGAGGCAGAGATTTTTTCATTCAAAACCATCGAGCTGTGGGATTAAACCTGCGGGATTAAAGGCCTGCGACCTGTGGGATTAAAGGCCTGTCCATTTTTACCAATATTCACGCAGCCCGCAGTGTTTTAGAATGCTGTGATGGCACTGATGGTCGGGTGGCTATTCTCCAAATTCATCTAGAAAAGGGATTTGACTGCGTCGCCCATGAACTTTTGTTTTCTGTATTACGCCTCGTTAATGTAGGTTCTGTTTATCCGTGAGGGTGTGGTCCTGGCATACCGGAACTGCACGACGAGATTGATTGTTAACAAGAGTTTGGGGGCCGCCATTCGCCTGCAGCGTTCGGTGCGCCAGGGCTGTCCCCTCAGCCCCCTGTTATTTTGTATTTACGTCGAGAGACTTTGTTGGAAAATACTGAAAAACGGGAGTATCAGTGGACAGAGTTTACAAGCAGCCGAAGTACAGATCTTGGCGTACGCAGATGACATTACTGTGTTTGCGGTTGACGAGGGAGGCATAAGCGAGGCTGTTCAATGTGTACGCCAATTCAGCCAATCTACCGGCAGCGGTATTATTGGTCGAAGTGCCTGGGGCTTTGGCATGGAAGGTGGCCATCTACGCCTGAATGGTTCGCCAGTGTGCTTTGGACGACGACACGAGATAAGTACTTCGGCGTTCCGCTCGATGCTTACCGAGACATTGAACAGTATTGGAAAGGTCAGGTCAAAGAGAAACGGGAGAGAGCGGATAAGTGGAAAGGAACAACCTTGTCCATTTTTGCCAGAGCCACTGTTTGCAACTTGTTCTTTATCAGCAGGCTCTGGTAATTAATGCAAGTTTTGCACTGTTCAAGGTTAAGCATTCAAAAGCTACACAGGATTTTCGCCGTCTTCATCTGGTCCTCTCAATGGGAGCGCTGCAGCCGGACCAACCTATTCAGACGGGTACAAGACGGAGGGCTGGGAACGGGCCATTTGTTTTTGCGGCAGCTGGTCAATCGTGTTCTGTTTTCTCGGGACACAAGAGACCCGTTTTTGCGCACCATATGCCAAGTTGGGCTGCGGCGCCTGCTGCCGGAGTACGTAGTCTCTGCTACTGAGGTTTACTTTAGGATCAGCGGCCTTTACCGAAAAATTGTAGCGAGTGTGAGATTCCTTTCCGCGCGGTTTTCAAATGATTTTTTGTCGATTGTGAAACGGAAGGAACTGTACCGTGCCTTGTGCGATATAGTTTTCCCAGAGCCCTTGTACAGGGCCTTGTACAGTGGAGGCCCAGGCAGCGATGTTTTAGAGAGGGTTAAAAAAAATGCAGGTGCCGCCAGGAACAAAAACCTTTTTAAGCTGCGCACTGGCACCTTGCCGGTAAAAAATTTTTTAGAAGGAAAAGAATTTTTTTTACCCTGGGGATCTCCCTGTTTAATTTACGGAAAGCCGGAAACCATAGAACACGTGTTTTTACACTGTTGAGAAGGGGTTTATTTTTGGGATGTATTGCACCGAACCCTAAGAAAAGAATTACCACTTCACCCGTATGGCATCCGTTACTTATCTGTAGAAAATGAGGATAGGGTACCGTTTGTCTTAATAATGCTGATAGGCCTCCACTGTATATGGCGCTCCAGAATGGCAGGCTACCATTGTGACAAAGACGCAAGACCTGCCCGAAATTACTTCCGGGAAAGCATGGACTGGTCTCTGGCCATCCAGAGAGCCTCCGGAGTGGCTCTCCAGACTAGAGCCGCTGTGCAATTTGCGTGAATTTTAATCTGATGAAGCCAGATTTATGCTGGCTGACCACGACAGTGCCGTGTGTATGTACTTAGCGTTTAGTGTGTTTTGTTGATTGTTTGTTTTGTGGAATGTTATGCGTCAAAGCCAGGCAATAAAGGAAAAAAAAAGCTGGCATGGCGGAGTGGTTAGCGTGCTCATCTCGCACTCCGGAGGCCCTGGTTCTCATTCCCCAACTCGACCAATTTCCTACTCTGTTTTATTTTTTTATCTGGTCTCACTACAAAGGTTAATTAGGCTAATTGGTTAAATAACTAATTAACAAAACTCAGCTCCACTTACTTGGAGCATCACTATACAATCCCTTTAATTGGTTGCATGGTTACTAGCCGAAGTACAATTGGCTTCGTTTGAAATTCCCCTCACTGAGACGTGACGTTCATTTCGACCAATTGAAAAGCATGATATTTCTGTCGCCAGCTCCTGCTTACAACGATGAGGCATTAAAGGCTTCCACCTTAATTTTAAAAGCGGCAGCGTGGCAGCAGTGCCAACACCGGTGG
The DNA here is from genome assembly GCF_055824585.1 of Amblyomma mixtum. Lineage (NCBI taxonomy): Eukaryota > Metazoa > Arthropoda > Arachnida > Ixodida > Ixodidae > Amblyomma > Amblyomma mixtum. The sequence continues at coordinate 90,496,067 of NC_143013.1, forward strand.
CATCGTGTCCCCATACATTCTCACGTAGTGGAAAATGGCCCTACTACCCACAACCCTACGTGACATTCGACTAACTTTTTTTATATGTTGATAGTTTTTGTCATTATGCGTTTTCTGTCCCTCTATTAAGTATTTTTCTATTGCCCCTCTCTTTTGTTCTTCGTTCTTCTCTTCACTTCATTATGTGGTCCCCTCGGAAACAAACAACAAAAATGCTTGCCAAAAAGCAAAACGAGCTCCCAGTTTTCGGCAAAAAGCCGACAATGCTCACTAAAAGCTCCCCGCACACAGTGGCGTCCTCTCTCGACGCGCTCGGAACTGCTTCCAAATTTCCGCGGTAGGCCACGGCCAATCTTTTGAATAAAGCCTACTAATTGAGTGACTACGGCGCGTTATGGCAAAGGTGCGCCGTCGTATTACATAAAAGATCTTAACACACATTCACCTTCTTTCTTTCCTTCCTTCTTTCTTTCTTTCCTTCTTTCTTTCTTTCCTTCTTTCTTTCTTTCCTTCCTTCTTCCTTTCCTTCCTTCTTCCTTTCCTTCCTTCTTCCTTTCCTTCCTTCTTCCTTCCTTCTTTCTTCCTTCCTTCTTTCTTCCTTCCTTCTTTCTTCCTTTCCTTCTTTCTTCCTTTCCTTCTTTCTTCCTTCCCTTCTTCCTTCCTTTCCTTCTTCCTTTCTTTCTTTCTCTCTTCCTTTCTCTCTTTCTTTATTTGAGACAATTTGTTACAAATTGGATCAGGAGGCAATAGCAAAAGGCCCGGATGGGGCCTGACTAGGCTATGCCCCCCTGACAGCACAGGCAGCACAAGTGTACATATTGTCACGTTCTAGTGACGGCAGTCCAGCGGTCAGGAAGACACCAACCAGTCTTGGAAACGAAGCTCTTTATTTGGGCTGACTTGCGCCCGCAAAAGAACTGAATCACTAGGCAGCGTAAGCAACAAACGTGCGCGTCGGTCGTCGAACTACGAAATGCCCGCTGCTCGCGGCATCGTTCAGTTTAAAGCCAGCAAGGAAACTTCGAGATAACAGGTCGAGATGATCTAAAGTAATCTGGAAACACGTAGATGCAGCTCGGCATGGCTGTGATCAATCGAGATTAGTCCGGTCGCTTCACGCGTCACGAACAAAAATGATAACACTCCTTTCCTGCGCCCTTGAGCGTGAACGAACTAACACTACAATGATACGTGGCATTACCCACCTTCCAAAGAAGCATCGTCTCGATGCTTTAAAATGAAAATAAACACGGAGAATGCAAACTTCGAGTCTATTAGCGTTCATAATGAGATTTAAGGTCGATGGTAAAAGCTTGAAGTCTGGCCATGTCGTCGGTGTCGTCGTTTGTCTTCGTCGTTTATCTTCGTGGTTGTCGTCGTGGTCGTCGTCGTGGTCGTCGTCGTGGTCGTCGTCGTGGTGGTCGTCGTCGTGGTCGTCGTCGTAGTTGAGGCATGGTCTTCTGTTTTCGTCGATGGAGGATCTTAGTTCTTGCGCTCAGAAGCAACCTCACCTCCAGAGGCTGCTTTATTTAATTTAACCTTCGGGGGCTGGGGGAGCGGCCACGCACGGCGTAACCTCGGCTAGGAGAAACAAAGCGCGGTGAAGATGGCGACGGGGAACGTGATAGGCGGCTCGACGATGAGCATCCTTCCCGACGCAAAAACTCTTCGATTGCGGCTGGTCGCAGGCCAGGTCGGGGTCGTGGGGCGTCGTAAGAAAATCCTCGGATGCCCATTCTCCTGTATTGGCGGTACCGGAGAATGTCACCGGCTTCTCCGCAGTGGAAGCATAGTTGGCGGCGCTGGTCGGGTGTTCTCCACTCGTCGCATTTTCTAGGCCGTGTGCGACGCTCGTAGGACGGCCGAGTTGAGGCGAGAGGGCGGCGCTAAAGCGCAGCTGGCTAATGGCGATAGGGGCTTAGGTGCCGTCGTCGAGGTGCAGGACGGCGCACTGCTGCGGCGTAAGTCATTGCTGGAGGCTCCAAGAGGCTGCGTGGTAGACTGGAGTCAAGTCCTCCGGTGAATGACTCGAAGGGCTGGCGTCGCGACTTGCTTGGGGTGTCCGGTACATGGAAGGCTACCCAGCACCTCCACCAGATGTCACGTTCTATTGACGGTAGTCCAGCGGTCAGGAAGACACCAACCAGTCTTGGAAACGAAGCTCTTTATTTGGGCTGACTTGCGCCCGCAAAAGAACTGAATCACTAGGCGGCGGCGTAAGCAACAAACGTGCGCGTCGGTCGTCGAACTACGAAATGCCCGCTGCTCGCGGCATCGTTCAATTTAAAGCCAGCAAGGAAACTTCGAGATAACAGGTCGAGATGATCTAGAGTAATCTGGAAACACGTAGATGCAGCTCGGCATGGCTGTGATCAATCGAGATTAGTCCGGTCGCTTCTCGCGTCACGAACAAAAATGATAACACTCCTTTCCTGCGGCCTTGAGCGTGAACGAACTAGCACTGAACGATGAGGCGTTAAACGATGAGGCGTGAACGATGAGGCATTAAAGGCTTCCACCTTAATTTTAAAAGCGGCAGCGTGGCAGCAGTGCCAACACCGGTGGCATCGTGTCTCCATACATTCTCACGTGGTGGAAAATGGCCCTACTGCCCACAACCCTACGTGACATGCGACTAACTTTTTTTATATGTTGATAGTTTTTGTCATTATGCGTTTTCTGTCCCTCTATTAAGTATTTTTCTATTGCCCCTCTCTTTTGTTCTTCGTTCTTCTCTTCACTTCATTATGTGGTCCCCTCGGAAACAAACAACAAAAATGCTTGCCAAAAAGCAAAACGAGCTCCAAGTTTTCGGCAAAAAGCCGGCAATGCGCACTAAAAGCTCCCGGTACACAGTGGCGCCCTCTCTCGACGCGCTCGGAACTGCTTCCAAATTTCCGCGGTAGGCCACGGCCCATCTTTTGAATAAAGCCTACTAATTGAGTGACTGCGGCGCATTATGGCAAAGGTGCGCCGTCGTATTACATAAAAGATTTTAACACACATTCACCTTCTTCCTTTCTTTCTTTCTTTCTTTCTTTCTTTCTTTCTTTCTTTCTTTCTTTCTTTCTTTCTTTCTTTCTTTCTTCCTTTCTTTCTCTCTTTCTTCCTTTCTTTCCTTCTTTATTTCTTTCTTCCTTTCTTCCTTTCTTTCTTCCTTTCTTTTTTTCTTTCTTTCTTTCTTTCTTTCTTCCTTTCCTTCTTTCTTTGTTTCTTTCTTTCTTCCTTTCCTTCTTTCTTTCTTTCTTTCTTTCTTTCTTCCTTTCTTTCTTTCTTCCTTTCCTTCTTTCTTTCTTTCTTTCTCTCTTTCTTCCTTTCTTTCCTTCTTTCTTTCTTTCTTCCTTTCTTCCTTTCTTTTTTTCTTTCTTTCTTTCTTCCTTTCCTTCTTTCTTTCTTTCTTTCTCTCTTTCTTCCTTTCTTTCCTTCTTTCTTTCTTTCTTCCTTTCTTCCTTTCTTTCTTTCTTTCTTTCTTTCTTCCTTTCCTTCTTTCTTTCTTTCTTTCTTTCTTCCTTTCCTTCTTTCTTTCTTTCTTTCTGTCTTTCTTCCTTTCTTTCCTTCTTTCTTTCTTTCTTCCTTTCTTCCTTTCTTTCTTCCTTTCTTTTTTTCTTTCTTTCTTTCTTTCTTTCTTCCTTTCCTTCTTTCTTTCTTTCTTTCTTTCTTCCTCTCTTCCTTTCTTTCTTTTTTTCCTCCTTTCTTCCTTTCTTTCTTTCTCTCCTTCTTTCTTTCTGTCTTTCTTTATTTGAGACAATTTGTTACAAATTGGATCAGGAGGCAATAGCAAAAGGCCCGGATGGGGCCTGACTAGGCTATGCCCCCCTGACAGCACAGGCAGCACAAGTGTACATATGATTATACATCACAAGCAGACCGCAGTACAACACATCAATACAGAATACAGAAAGATACACACAGTCTTTCATTACACTCTAATCTCTGTAGAAAGAAAAGGAAAATAACTTATTTGAACTGTACTAATAAAAAACAATATCTTACGTACTGCATCAAGTTTATCAGTAAACAAAAATGTTTCACCAAACAAAACTGATGTGAAATGCAATCCAGTGTACATAAGTAATGGAATATGACCTATAGTGCAGGATGGTAGTACAACATAATGCAGATTAATAGCACCAAGAGTTGACTCAAGAGCTTAACCCATGCACCTCCTGCTCAGATAAAAATATTGCTTTAACTTGCTTTTTCAATTCAACAGGAGACACAACAGAACTTATTAGGTTTAATATGTCAGGGTATTTGTTGAAGAGTTGTGGTATTTGCGACGATAACCTCTGTAAGCTATAGTTTGTACGTGATCTGGCCCTCACTATTTCGCTCTGTCTTAGTTCGTACGGGGACTGTTTAGCTTTATAGTTTTCTTCAAATTCCGGTATATCTGCACGGTATTGGCGTAGCGCTTCCAGAGATAGTTCTTGTTCAAACAGTTGTTTTACCTGAAGAATGCTATATCTGGCAAAATATGGGGCAGTACTTTCCGTGTAGGGCACGTTTCCAATGGCCTGCATAGCTCGTTTTTGTAATGATAATAGGTATTTCATATTTGTCTCGGTTGTCGTTGACCACACCAGAGAACAATAAATGAGACGTGAGTGGACAAGTGCATGGTATATTTTACGTTTAACCCCAGACGGGAGAAATGATCTCATTTTTTTCAGTAAGCCAACTGCTCTACGTCTGTACTTCTCGCACAGATAAACAGAAGTCAACTGAGCAGTACTCACCCGTCTGATCAGAGGAGAGCCACACGAGCAGCGCCATTCGGTTTGTTGCAAGGAAGAAAAGAGCGCATTTGCCACCTTTTTTCTGTGATCTGCGCATCAAACGCTCGAAACGTGTGCTAGCTGAAAGCCGATAAAACAAACGTTTCTTGTATGTTCTACTGTTCGTGTTGTTGCATAGCACTTATTTCCAATTTATTAGGAGGCATCCTTGTAACTAAGTCTCGTAACGAGACTCAAGCGGCAGCAACTGATGCCAAATTTACCCGCCCTTTCAGCATACATCCTTAATCCCACTCTCTAAAATTGCTCATCTGACCCTCAGAATAAAGTCTGATCCCTCTCTTTCATAATTTCGAGAAAGCACCTTATGTAACAAATCTATCTCCTCTTCTCTCTGACAGTACTAATTATTCAACCTCTTCAGCTTCTCATGCATACTTTATCGGGAACTCTCAGATATCGCTGCATTCTGGGCTTCGTCCTACGACCTTTTGGACGGTAAGAGGTCTGAAGAGGTCAGTTAGAGGTCTTGAGGTTTGGATGCCCATTCAACTGAAGATCTTCGATGAATGATGGATGTAGCCCCCTTTTCTTTTACTCCTGGAGTGGTTACAGCCGCAACCAGGCCGCACCATGAATGCCATGCCCAAATGACATTCAATGTCAAGGCCACTTGATATTGTTATTCCGGAAATGGTAGTGGTTAATACGGTTGAACACCTAAAACTAACTCAGCCTATGAGCAACGCCGTAATGGAGGGCTCTGGATAATTTCGACCACCTGAGTTTCTTTAACGTGCCCTTGCATCGTACAAGAGACGCGCCTCTAGAATGTCGCCTCCATAAATTGGTTGCTGCCGCGATGAGGACCGAACCCGCGTATTTCTGGTCAGCAGCCGAGAATGACCACTGAGCCACCGCGGCGGCTACATTTAAAAAACGTAGTTGCCGTTACCGCTACCACTATTATTACCATTACCACCACCCGCGCCGCGGTTGGTTACAACCTTAAAAACATAGCAATAGCCCATGGCGTGAAGGTTGCGGTATCACTCCGGTTACCTAGCGCAGCTGTAAACGAAAAGTAGATTTTAAGAATGAAATGCTTTTAGCTCCCGTTGTCGGCAGTGTGGTGACGTCACGCCAAGACCGAGAGCCAACATCCGGGAATTGAATTCCACTCATCCGGGCACTGAATTCCACTCATCCGGGCACTGAAACGAGAGCATCCGGGCGCCGTACGAGATTTAACGAGACTCTCTAAGCCCTCCTACAGGACCGGCATACAAAACTGCTTCCGCGCCGTCCCCAAGGATGGCGCAGCGGCCCCACACTCACCGGCTGCTGGGCCTTCAGCTCATGACGTTTCCTCCTTTGGCAGGCAGACGTATACACGCTCGCGGAGTATTCGAACGCGCTGCATATACATTCTTGTCAGGCCTGCGTGTCGTCGTGTCCGCGTACGCTTCTGCATCGTCCTGCATTTAAATGCCGCCACCGTCACGGCTGCTTAAGCCGAGCAATGGAGCCTGACAGAAACCGGATACAGCTGACGAGGCAGGGCGGAAGAGATTGCCCAGACACTCACAGGAAACGACTGCGTCCACATGGACCAGTGCACAGTATGTGTGGTGTGGTGTGTTGAACACTAGACCCATTTCAAGATTTTGACTAGTACCATTTACAACCAATGTGTTACGCCCGCAAACATTTCATGCTTATTCTTCTCTCGGTTACGGGAGAGGCAAGATTTTTTTGTCCTTTTCTTTAAAGCATACCTTTCAGGCATGAAATGTTTGCGCATATACTTTTAAAACCCGGTTAAACGACGAGAACAGCAGCCGTAACTTAGTTCGTTAAATCTGAAAATTAATCAAGGAAGGCATTTTACGCCCTTCGAAATATAACAGCTAACGCAGCGGCACCCAAGAGCTGCAGCTCGGCATCGTACCGGCCGAAAACCTGCGCCTGCGTGTATGAGAAGTCTGCGAAAGCGGTCCGATTCGATGAGTGCGTGAAAGCGCCATCTGGTGAAACGGATGCGAAGTTAGGAAGCGCCGCCTACTGCCGAGTCCTTTGTTCCGCGCAGCGGCGCAGCTTGCAACCGCGTCAAGACAAAACCAGGTCTGTGTCTTGGCCGCCTAGACGTTACTACTGGCACGTTACCAACAAGCGTGCGAAACAACGGGGGAAAATAGGGGGGGGGGGGGGGGGAATCACCATTTCTTTTTTACACAGTTATTCCCGGAAAAGTTGGTTAAATCGGGTTTCGTGGTCGTTCGTTCTGTTATTTCGAGCTATGGAGAACATTGAAGATTATGGGCTATTGCCGGAAAATCAAAATTTGTTCGTTAGATGGGGAACTTCGTAAAATCGGGTTTCGTTAGGTCGAGTCTTAACTCGTCTTCTAATTACCTTTATGATTAGGTGTCAGGAAAAACATTAGCAATAGCCGGTTTCCTTGTCGCGGATGGAAAGTGTGGGATGATGATGAATGTGGGCGAAAATTCACTGCAGACTTGGCTTGCGTCTAACTCGCCAAGGGAAACCGATTTAATGCCAGATGCTCTGAGGGGTAGTTTTCCCACCGAAAATTCCAACCCGCCTTGGGTTTCAGGAAACGTGTGTATCCTCCCTTCTGAGCGGAATACTCCCTTCTCTTTTTTTTTTGTTTTGCTTGAAATGAATTCTTTGGGACCTTCGTCACTGGGTCTACGACCGGTGGTCTCAAACAGAGAGCTATATTACTATCACGATATTTGAGTCTTACTGCAGGTAATATTGTACTGCTGCCCTATAAAAACACTAGAGCGACAAAAACTCAAACACGCATATACAGTCCGGAATCCACACATCAGGACACCCATTCTTAATGTTCACGCCAATAAAAATTTCTCTGCACGCTTCATATTATCTATTATTGTCTAACATTACATAACAGTGATATATATTAACCCTTCCAGCCTGAAAAATCAAAAGCTTCCCATTCTAGTAATCCCAGTAATGTGATGCAGCTACAATTCAACTAAGGAGCCTCTTGGAGCGCCTTTGCAACATCGAACTCAGCAACTTACATCTCAGGCTTATTGCCAAAATTCGGCGGTGTCCCCGGGATGTCGATGCATCTGCGAAGAAGGTGAAAAAGTCTGAATGTCTTTCATGCAAGCTTGTCTTGGCTCAAAATGATTTAATCACAGCTGTCCAGAGCATTCGAGCGTATGGCTCTAGACTTCTACACTTTCTCCTGCAACACCACCATCACAGGACTTGCCCTCAGGTGGCCTGGCATCCTGAAATTTTCATATCAAAACCTTCGTACACTGCCCTTTATAAATTCCTGGCTTACTTCGCCAACACCCTTTCCCATTGCCACATTCGTGATAACCTCGCCTAGCTAAGACCCTAAGCATAAACGAATACCTCGCTGCAAAGAGGACACGGCTCATTAACGTATATGCTGGGGGTTTCAATATTATCCTCCGGTGCACATATTTGCAGAGAGATGTGACTGCGTATCAGGTGCTTGTCTATCAGTCATCAGCTGTGAGGTGTTCTATCAGGGACTCTCTTCTCGCTCCTCGGCTGCAGAGCACAGCCTTCACACGTCGCAAGTTTTGCTGGGATTCTGCAAATGTTGCTCCAGAGCAGTGCGGTCAAACTTGTTCCAAACCTGGGCTATTCGTCAGGCTGAACCGCGAGCTGCACTGCAACATACTGCCAACGCCCTTTGCCAGACCACGTCTACCAAGATGCTAAGTGTATACCGTGGAACATCCCTGCAGCTTCCGCATCGTAAAGATTGCTTCTGGTAGCAGCCAAAAAAAATTCTTAAGCAAATGACATCATATACGTTGTCGCGGTTACGTTTCGAAGCTACCTTTTTGACAAACGTCTTCTTCCAACGCATCTCTCGCAGATGATGTCGTCAGTTTGACGACAGCAGCACAGCACAACCATAGCATCGAGTAAGCCCGGTAATATGACCAGTTTAACAATATGGGACCCCTGAACTAGGGATACCGTCGACATTCTGCCCAGCAGGGAGCGAACTCTCACTCGCGTAACAGTGTTTTGGGGCTTGTCTGGGCCCCGAGTACCGTATGCCACCGTCAAGGTGCCCTTGCCAGAGAAATTAGTTGAGCACCAGGACCCTACTTTTATGTCTTCCGCTATACCTCCTAAGTTGATGTCAGCCAATGAGCCCTCGATGCCCGTTAGCCAGGATATTCGTTAGCGAGTTTTAACCATAGCATATTCAAGTGGTCGGCTCTTTTCATCTCTTACACTATCAGTAAGTTCAATGGCGTAAGCGAAAATTCTCTCAATTAGACCAAACAATTTCCATGTCAGATCCTTTTTCGTAGGAGGAGCTTCAAAACCAAAAAGCGTCAAAATGAATTCGTGTTTAGCGCGAATACACTATACCGATAGGTGAACGCCGAGCAAGGTCTCAGGATCTTTGTACGCTTGAGGTGTTTGTAATCTTGTCATATTTCTAGGTTTGTGCCAAGTGAAAGCAATGAATAAAAATAAATACCTACGACCGGAATTCAAAGCCGTGGCGGAGCGAATAGATGAGCTTCGCAGGCCGCTGCGCGAGAGCAATAGGCTACCGCCGTAGTTCTTTTTATGCGTAGCATATTGCAATCACTCAGTTAGGCCCTTCGACGTGGCCGGGCAGCCACCACCACGTTTAAAAAAAAGGAAGAAAGAAACAAGAAAAAAGAAAAAAGGGAAAAAAGAAGGAAAGAGAGAAAAAGTAAAGAAAAAAGGAGAAAAAGGAAAAGAAAAGAAAAAAATAGAAAGGCTGAGCATGGTGGCGGTTGCCACCGCCCCGTTTCAAAGCGGGCGCCCCTATCCATCCATCCATCCATCCATCCATCCATCCATCCATCCATCCATCCATCCATCCATCCATCCATCCATCCATCCATCCATCCATCCATCCATCCATCCATCCATCCATCCATCCATCCATCCATCCATCCATCCATCCATCCATCCATCCATCCATCCATCCATCCATCCATCCATCCATCCATCCATCCATCCATCCATCCATCCATCCATCCATCCATCCATCCATCCATCCATCCATCCATCCATCCATCCATCCATCCATCCATCCATCCATCCATCCATCCATCCATCCATCCATCCATCCATCCATCCATCCATCCATCCATCCATCCATCCATCCATCCATCCATCCATCCATCCATCCATCCATCCATCCATCCATCCATCCATCCATCCATCCATCCATCCATCCATCCATCCATCCATCCATCCATCCATCCATCCATCCATCCATCCATCCATCCATCCATCCATCCATCCATCCATCCATCCATCCATCCATCCATCCATCCATCCATCCATCCATCCATCCATCCATCCATCCATCCATCCATCCATCCATCCATCCATCCATCCATCCATCCATCCATCCATCCATCCATCCATCCATCCATCCATCCATCCATCCATCCATCCATCCATCCATCCATCCATCCATCCATCCATCCATCCATCCATCCATCCATCCATCCATCCATCCATCCATCCATCCATCCATCCATCCATCCATCCATCCATCCATCCATCCATCCATCCATCCATCCATCCATCCATCCATCCATCCATCCATCCATCCATCCATCCATCCATCCATCCATCCATCCATCCATCCATCCATCCATCCATCCATCCATCCATCCATCCATCCATCCATCCATCCATCCATCCATCCATCCATCCATCCATCCATCCATCCATCCATCCATCCATCCATCCATCCATCCATCCATCCATCCATCCATCCATCCATCCATCCATCCATCCATCCATCCATCCATCCATCCATCCATCCATCCATCCATCCATCCATCCATCCATCCATCCATCCATCCATCCATCCATCCATCCATCCATCCATCCATCCATCCATCCATCCATCCATCCATCCATCCATCCATCCATCCATCCATCCATCCATCCATCCATCCATCCATCCATCCATCCATCCATCCATCCATCCATCCATCCATCCATCCATCCATCCATCCATCCATCCATCCATCCATCCATCCATCCATCCATCCATCCATCCATCCATCCATCCATCCATCCATCCATCCATCCATCCATCCATCCATCCATCCATCCATCCATCCATCCATCCATCCATCCATCCATCCATCCATCCATCCATCCATCCATCCATCCATCCATCCATCCATCCATCCATCCATCCATCCATCCATCCATCCATCCATCCATCCATCCATCCATCCATCCATCCATCCATCCATCCATCCATCCATCCATCCATCCATCCATCCATCCATCCATCCATCCATCCATCCATCCATCCATCCATCCATCCATCCATCCATCCATCCATCCATCCATCCATCCATCCATCCATCCATCCATCCATCCATCCATCCATCCATCCATCCATCCATCCATCCATCCATCCATCCATCCATCCATCCATCCATCCATCCATCCATCCATCCATCCATCCATCCATCCATCCATCCATCCATCCATCCATCCATCCATCCATCCATCCATCCATCCATCCATCCATCCATCCATCCATCCATCCATCCATCCATCCATCCATCCATCCATCCATCCATCCATCCATCCATCCATCCATCCATCCATCCATCCATCCATCCATCCATCCATCCATCCATCCATCCATCCATCCATCCATCCATCCATCCATCCATCCATCCATCCATCCATCCATCCATCCATCCATCCATCCATCCATCCATCCATCCATCCATCCATCCATCCATCCATCCATCCATCCATCCATCCATCCATCCATCCATCCATCCATCCATCCATCCATCCATCCATCCATCCATCCATCCATCCATCCATCCATCCATCCATCCATCCATCCATCCATCCATCCATCCATCCATCCATCCATCCATCCATCCATCCATCCATCCATCCATCCATCCATCCATCCATCCATCCATCCATCCATCCATCCATCCATCCATCCATCCATCCATCCATCCATCCATCCATCCATCCATCCATCCATCCATCCATCCATCCATCCATCCATCCATCCATCCATCCATCCATCCATCCATCCATCCATCCATCCATCCATCCATCCATCCATCCATCCATCCATCCATCCATCCATCCATCCATCCATCCATCCATCCATCCATCCATCCATCCATCCATCCATCCATCCATCCATCCATCCATCCATCCATCCATCCATCCATCCATCCATCCATCCATCCATCCATCCATCCATCCATCCATCCATCCATCCATCCATCCATCCATCCATCCATCCATCCATCCATCCATCCATCCATCCATCCATCCATCCATCCATCCATCCATCCATCCATCCATCCATCCATCCATCCATCCATCCATCCATCCATCCATCCATCCATCCATCCATCCATCCATCCATCCATCCATCCATCCATCCATCCATCCATCCATCCATCCATCCATCCATCCATCCATCCATCCATCCATCCATCCATCCATCCATCCATCCATCCATCCATCCATCCATCCATCCATCCATCCATCCATCCATCCATCCATCCATCCATCCATCCATCCATCCATCCATCCATCCATCCATCCATCCATCCATCCATCCATCCATCCATCCATCCATCCATCCATCCATCCATCCATCCATCCATCCATCCATCCATCCATCCATCCATCCATCCATCCATCCATCCATCCATCCATCCATCCATCCATCCATCCATCCATCCATCCATCCATCCATCCATCCATCCATCCATCCATCCATCCATCCATCCATCCATCCATCCATCCATCCATCCATCCATCCATCCATCCATCCATCCATCCATCCATCCATCCATCCATCCATCCATCCATCCATCCATCCATCCATCCATCCATCCATCCATCCATCCATCCATCCATCCATCCATCCATCCATCCATCCATCCATCCATCCATCCATCCATCCATCCATCCATCCATCCATCCATCCATCCATCCATCCATCCATCCATCCATCCATCCATCCATCCATCCATCCATCCATCCATCCATCCATCCATCCATCCATCCATCCATCCATCCATCCATCCATCCATCCATCCATCCATCCATCCATCCATCCATCCATCCATCCATCCATCCATCCATCCATCCATCCATCCATCCATCCATCCATCCATCCATCCATCCATCCATCCATCCATCCATCCATCCATCCATCCATCCATCCATCCATCCATCCATCCATCCATCCATCCATCCATCCATCCATCCATCCATCCATCCATCCATCCATCCATCCATCCATCCATCCATCCATCCATCCATCCATCCATCCATCCATCCATCCATCCATCCATCCATCCATCCATCCATCCATCCATCCATCCATCCATCCATCCATCCATCCATCCATCCATCCATCCATCCATCCATCCATCCATCCATCCATCCATCCATCCATCCATCCATCCATCCATCCATCCATCCATCCATCCATCCATCCATCCATCCATCCATCCATCCATCCATCCATCCATCCATCCATCCATCCATCCATCCATCCATCCATCCATCCATCCATCCATCCATCCATCCATCCATCCATCCATCCATCCATCCATCCATCCATCCATCCATCCATCCATCCATCCATCCATCCATCCATCCATCCATCCATCCATCCATCCATCCATCCATCCATCCATCCATCCATCCATCCATCCATCCATCCATCCATCCATCCATCCATCCATCCATCCATCCATCCATCCATCCATCCATCCATCCATCCATCCATCCATCCATCCATCCATCCATCCATCCATCCATCCATCCATCCATCCATCCATCCATCCATCCATCCATCCATCCATCCATCCATCCATCCATCCATCCATCCATCCATCCATCCATCCATCCATCCATCCATCCATCCATCCATCCATCCATCCATCCATCCATCCATCCATCCATCCATCCATCCATCCATCCATCCATCCATCCATCCATCCATCCATCCATCCATCCATCCATCCATCCATCCATCCATCCATCCATCCATCCATCCATCCATCCATCCATCCATCCATCCATCCATCCATCCATCCATCCATCCATCCATCCATCCATCCATCCATCCATCCATCCATCCATCCATCCATCCATCCATCCATCCATCCATCCATCCATCCATCCATCCATCCATCCATCCATCCATCCATCCATCCATCCATCCATCCATCCATCCATCCATCCATCCATCCATCCATCCATCCATCCATCCATCCATCCATCCATCCATCCATCCATCCATCCATCCATCCATCCATCCATCCATCCATCCATCCATCCATCCATCCATCCATCCATCCATCCATCCATCCATCCATCCATCCATCCATCCATCCATCCATCCATCCATCCATCCATCCATCCATCCATCCATCCATCCATCCATCCATCCATCCATCCATCCATCCATCCATCCATCCATCCATCCATCCATCCATCCATCCATCCATCCATCCATCCATCCATCCATCCATCCATCCATCCATCCATCCATCCATCCATCCATCCATCCATCCATCCATCCATCCATCCATCCATCCATCCATCCATCCATCCATCCATCCATCCATCCATCCATCCATCCATCCATCCATCCATCCATCCATCCATCCATCCATCCATCCATCCATCCATCCATCCATCCATCCATCCATCCATCCATCCATCCATCCATCCATCCATCCATCCATCCATCCATCCATCCATCCATCCATCCATCCATCCATCCATCCATCCATCCATCCATCCATCCATCCATCCATCCATCCATCCATCCATCCATCCATCCATCCATCCATCCATCCATCCATCCATCCATCCATCCATCCATCCATCCATCCATCCATCCATCCATCCATCCATCCATCCATCCATCCATCCATCCATCCATCCATCCATCCATCCATCCATCCATCCATCCATCCATCCATCCATCCATCCATCCATCCATCCATCCATCCATCCATCCATCCATCCATCCATCCATCCATCCATCCATCCATCCATCCATCCATCCATCCATCCATCCATCCATCCATCCATCCATCCATCCATCCATCCATCCATCCATCCATCCATCCATCCATCCATCCATCCATCCATCCATCCATCCATCCATCCATCCATCCATCCATCCATCCATCCATCCATCCATCCATCCATCCATCCATCCATCCATCCATCCATCCATCCATCCATCCATCCATCCATCCATCCATCCATCCATCCATCCATCCATCCATCCATCCATCCATCCATCCATCCATCCATCCATCCATCCATCCATCCATCCATCCATCCATCCATCCATCCATCCATCCATCCATCCATCCATCCATCCATCCATCCATCCATCCATCCATCCATCCATCCATCCATCCATCCATCCATCCATCCATCCATCCATCCATCCATCCATCCATCCATCCATCCATCCATCCATCCATCCATCCATCCATCCATCCATCCATCCATCCATCCATCCATCCATCCATCCATCCATCCATCCATCCATCCATCCATCCATCCATCCATCCATCCATCCATCCATCCATCCATCCATCCATCCATCCATCCATCCATCCATCCATCCATCCATCCATCCATCCATCCATCCATCCATCCATCCATACGTCACGGAGGAAAAGCTGCTGAGAAAATTGAGTGCCGCCAAGCAATACCTCGCGCCAAAAGATCGCGCAATATGCAACGCATTCTTGGCTTAACCAAGCTAAGCTTGGGCATTTTTTTTTTTATTGCAGGAAAATTAAACCTGCTTAGCCACCCCGCAGCTGAACACGCTCCGTGTTATTGCTTGGTTTGTCGGCCTCAAATAAAATGGCACATACCCACTACGGGGGAGTGGCCAAGACACAGACGGTGAACTGCTGGGAAGATGAGCGTTTATAGAGGAGGAAAAGGAGTAGCAATAGGATATAGGCTGATGCACTAAAAGAGCTCTCGCGCATGATGATGATGATGATGTCCTCAGGCTTAATGGCGCATACCCACGGCGGGGTATTGGCCAAGACACACGCGGTGAACTGCTGGGAAGAGGACCGTTTATAGAGGAGGAAAAGGAGTAGTAATAGGGGGGTATAGGTTGACAGATTGGACAATGCAACGACATCGTGTTATTGTACAACACACTCTCCCGCCGTGTGTTGAACATCGTTTTCTTCACCAAGAAATTACTACGATGAAACTGAGATTCGTGTTTGAGCCCCATGGCGATAGTGACAGAGATGTGTGGTGCATGCGTTGGCGTGGACAGCGTTCTGGCAGAAACATGGCACTGGAGCAATACGCATTGTCGTTGACAGCATTCCTGCAGGAACGCGGAACTGGAGCACAGGCCGCTGGCGTACATTTGGTTAATTATCATCAACGATGAAAAAGTTGAGGACGTGCATAACTCACTCCCTGGGTTAGTGGAAACCTCCTTCGAGCTTTCAGGTGCGTGGCGGTGATGTCCACCTGCACAAAGCTGTGCTCTCGCGCAATATTTCAAGCTAATGAATGCTAAACTGCCATCGATTTATTTTTCGTTTTGTTTTGTTAAAGTGCACTACAGGTAAGCCGCACTTGAAGGGTTCAGGAGCAAAGCTGGATTCTTGGAACAGTGGCATCACTTGAAAGGGACCTCACTTTTGGAATTGGCAGGGCGGATGTGCCTTTTTAGTTGACATACGGGATTTTATTTCTCTGCACAAGGTACACGGGAAGAAGAATTTCACGGTATAAATTTTGCGAGAAGTGGCAGCCGTTTCCAAAGTGCCCTCCACACCAACTTTCGTACACGCTTTGCGATCACGTAGTGCACAAAGCCTGTAGTTGTACGCTGTGTAGTGAGACTCTCACTCCAACCGCGCAAATCTCAACTTTTGCAGAGCTGACGACGAGAACTCTACTCACCGCAGGAAGACGTAAATTGCTGACTGTGTATAAGGAGACTCACAGCATAGCCCAGAAAGGAAGCCCCTGTGTTTTTTACTTTTGAGAAAGGATGCGCCTGGTGGCTAAGTAAGACTGGGATTAAAGCTGGAATTTTCTTACGCCAACTCCAGTCTGCGATGCCTATTTTGTGTGAAATTGCTGCCTCAACATCTGCCCTCTTTCAGCGCCAGGAGCCGCCGCAGTGGCTCAGTGGTTATGGCGCTCGGCTGCTGGCACGAAAGACGCGGATTCGACCCCGGCAGCGGCGGTCGAATTTCGATGGAGGCTAAATGCTAGAGGCCCATGTACTGTGCGATGTCAGTGCACGTTAAAGAACACCAGGAGGTCGAATTTTTCGGAGCCCTTCACTAGGGCGTCCCTCATAGCCTTAGTCAGCTTTGGGACGTTAAACCGCCATAAACCTTACACCTAAACGACTTTCAGCACCCTTTTACGCGAAATCCCAAAACAGGTCTTCTCCTGTTCAACCTTCTTTATCAACTCATGCTAAACTCATCCATAAAAATATCCGCGTGAGGAAAGTCAATAACAAAGTGAGCTTGAATACCCTCTATTGGCAGTACTCAAAAATCATCTAATTTTCACCATTTCTGGTACTTTGATGCCTCCCTAAATCTTCGTACACGAGTGCTTTGGCATCTAGCCGGCATCAAAATACAAGCGCCGCGACCTGAATGCTAACTGCCGCTCTTCGTGAGACATGAAGTCAAGATACATTTGCTTGAGCCGCGTGCAAGTAAACGACCAGTATTCCCAGTCTGGCCTGAACGCTGACATCCTCAACCTAAACGCCGCTTTCTTAACGGCGTGTATTAGACAGCACAAAGCTGCAATGTCCGCCGATATATATGAGCACCAGCAGTTCACAGCCGACGAGAGCTAACTTTTATTTGCAAAAAATTCCGTGCAGCGTACATTTTGATTTTATAGGCATGTATATAAGCGGTGGTTTAAGGAAGCCCCTCAATAATTTTTTTAAATAGGCTTTTTGAATAAAAAGATGGCTTCTGTGTTATTGTAACGCAAGTACTAGTGGATGTCGGAAAATTATGTCATAATAACTACTGACCACATTTAAAAATTAAAATAAATTTTAACCATTACAAATAGACATTTGGTTGCAATTGGAAATGTATAGGTGACCAATTCTAGTAAGAGCCATTATAGTTTTTAGAATTCCAAAAAGCAATTACCCGCTCTGATATGGCATAGCGAATTTCGTAAATTTCGCCAAAAATTTCGCGAGATAGTTCCCAAAATTATGCAGCCTTGGCATTGATTGTAATCGCGTTTCGGAAATTCAAAAATATGAAAGAGATATTCCCGTTAGCCTGCTACAAATTTCTATTTGCCAGCAGATTCGTGGCTGCAGGAGTTGAAAATAACAATTAGAATTTGGTTAACCACGATACTAGTTAATGTGATTCACCTTTCTTGTAGGGTTTAGCGTCTCAAAGCGACTCAGGCTATGAGGGACGCCGTAGTGAAGGGCTCCGGGTAATTCCGACCACCTGGGAAAGCGACTCAGGCTATGAGGGACGCCGTAGTGAAGGGCTCCGGGTAATTCCGACCACCTGGGATTCTTTAACGTGCACTGACATCGAACAGTACACAGGCCTCCAGCATTTCGCCTTCTTGGATATGCTTCCGGGTGATCGAACCCGCGCATTTTAGGAATGTCATGTGGAGGAGCCGTTAACACTTATCATTTTACAACCATCTCAGTGTAAATATTCAGCAGACAAGGGAATTGAAAGCGGTGCTCGTTATGACAAATATGACGGAAGCCAACAGTCGCGGAAATCAAACAGCATAGGGGATGTCTTTCTTATTTATGGTTTTTGCTGGATGGGCGATTAATAAAATCAGGAGAAAAAAAATGTTAGCGGATTTGCGTAATTAGGCCAAATGCGGATATGTGCTCTAGCATGACCTCGATTTTCGGTCGGAGCTACGACCGGCTAGGTGGTCCCAGGCTACCACCTAATTACCACTCCTAATATCATGATGTATGCCGACGATACTAATGTATTTTTTTCCGGCTCCAGTCTCCAAGTAATTGAACACCAATGTAATGCCTGGCTTGAGGAGTTAACGGTTTGGCTCTATGTTAATCGACTTCAATTAAACGTAAACAAAACAAAGTTTATGCTCTTCCATCCAAAAAACAAACCATTAGATCATCACATCAAACTATTTTTTAATGACTTTAACATCGAGCAAGTTCATAGTTGCCGGTTCCTTGGTGTGTTTTTTCGTAGCGATTTCGGTTGGACTGATCATATAAACTACATTAGACTAAAAATGGCCAGATCTATTTATGTTATTTATCGTGTTAGACATCTCCTCCCACCACAAGTTAAAAAACAGTTATATTTTGCTCTTGTTCATTCTCACCTGGTGTATTGCAACCTAGTTTGGGGTACATGCAACAAAACTGATTCATACAAATTGCTTTCTCTCCAGAAAAGTGCTCTACGTTTATTATGTTCAAGTTCATCTGTTGAAGCAAATCTTTTCGAAACATTTCATGTTCGCAATTTCTGTCATTCATACAATTTTAGTTTGGCTCTTAACATTTTTTATAAAGTCAAGCATGACTATAGCTCTTTTTCTAATACTTATAATTCAAGAAACGTTGCGTATGCTCTACGTTCCGTTGCCCTATCTACTGCAAGACCCAGAACAAATTATGGTAAACAAACAACCGATTATCAAATTATAACATTGTGTAATACCTACCAGTCTCTTATTCAGATTGCT